>NC_134363.1:34794710-34947210 GCF_048569485.1 Anomaloglossus baeobatrachus | reverse complement strand
TGTCCGCTCATCACTAGTTACGAGTACTGAGCACCCGAGCATGGTAGTGCCCGCTCATCACTAGTTACGAGTACAGAGCACCTGAGCATGATAGTGCCCGCTCATCACTAGTTACGAGTACAGAGCACCTGAGCATGGTAGTGCCCGCTCATCACTAGTTACGAGTACCGAGCACCCGAGCATGGTAGTGCCGACTCCTCACTAGTTACGAGTACTGAGCACCTGAGCATGGTAGTGCCCGCTCATCACTAGTTACGAGTACTGAGCACCTGAGCATGGTAGTGCCCGCTCATCACTAGTTACCAGTACCGAGCACCCAAGCATGGTAGTGCCCGCTCATCACTAGTTACCAGTACAGAGCACCCGAGCATGGTAGTGCCCGCTCATCACTAGTTACCAGTACTGAGCACCCGAGCATGGTAGTGCCGCTCATCACTAGTTACCAGTACAGAGCACCCGAGCATGGTAGTGCCCGCTCATCACTAGTTACGAGTACTGAGCACCTGAGCATGGTAGTGCCCGCTCATCACTAGTTACGAGTACTGAGCACCTGAGCATGGTAGTGCCCGCTCATCACTAGTTACCAGTACTGAGCACCCGAGCATGGTAGTGCCCGCTCATCACTAGTTACGAGTACTGAGCACCTGAGCATGGTAGTGCCCGCTCATCACTAGTTACGAGTACTGAGCACCTGAGCATGGTAGTGCCCGCTCATCACTAGTGCCAATTCTTTTGGAGCCGACCACTCAGCTCCTGTAGATCCTTACTGAATGGAAGGATTTTTTCCAGTCACCACAAGATTTTACCGCAAACAGACATCTCCGTGTATCCCTAACCTAAAAGTTTCTTATGCAATACACTGAAAACTTTTACATGGTCCTGTATGCAAAAGTCTAGTTTACATCTGGACATTGCCAGTTGGTAACAGGCGCCTAAACTTTCATGTGTCCTTTAAGATGATGAGGGTTCTTATGTAACAGAGGGGTCTCAGGGTACCGAGGTGCAGCCATAGGAGGGGCACCTTGACCCTTTTGCCTAAAAGCTCGTCTGCCACATAAGACGACACCAATATTATAGGTCTCATAGCGGGTGGGAGCACTGCTTATGGGGATATCCGGTACTTTTTTGCCAACTACTTGCCTGTTGTACTGTTCTCCGCCGGCATAGAGCACTTTTGCCGGTGACTGATACTACCTCTAAACCCCCGGTATCGTATCTAGAGCGCAGGGTCAATATACATTTGGCATATCCTGCTTTATCTCTGCTCCATTTTTGGAAATAGACCGTATATGTATTATTAGATTTTATTGGCTTTTCTCACTGCACTTTTTTGGGATTTACTGAACGTATCATAACATTTCTGCAAAGTGCCAAGAAGTGGTGCAAAGTTGACCAAACATGACAGCAGCACGAATGTTACATGGCCGTCTCCATGTCATCATCGGCACAGAAAGAAACGAATAGTCAGGGAACAGGAGACATGTCTGTCGGTGCACCCCAACCTTTCCAATACGGGGGCCCCAGGTGTCACTATGACGTTGCTCTTGGATCCCATAAGAGGGGTTGCATACTTATCATCGACAGTCTTCTGCTCTCTACTTGGCAAACTACATGGCTGCCAATATGTATACAATCAGATACGAAAGTACATTGACTACAGTGTGAGACTGCACATACATTCATATGTATCTTCATAGGGGCGAATGAATTACAAAAAAAGCTCATTTATTTTCTTAAAAGAGGCAAAAATCATCACCAATCCGCCGGACAGATGATCATTTTTAGATCAGTATTTTTCCTACCATTCTGATCCACACCGATCGCCAGAATGGAAGACTTTGGTTTCCCATGCTCTGACCAGGAAAAAAAACTGTAAAGAAATCCTGACTGCCTTCATCCACCACTAGAGGGAGCCTACTGCATACGGTTTTATAATGGAGTTTAATGAGTACATTGTATACAGTATGCGCCCTGTGGTTGTGATGTAAATTGTATGCAGTAAGCGCCCTCTAATGGTAATAATGTAAATTGTGTGCAGAATGCGCCCTCTAGTGGTAGAAATGTAAATTGTGTGCAGCATGCTCCCTCTAGTGGTAGTGACGTAAATTGTATGCAGTATGCACCCTCTAGTGGTAGTGACATAAATTGTATACAGTATGCGCCCTCTAGTGATAGTAACGTAAGTTGTATGCAGTAAGCGCCTTCTAGTGATAGTAACGTAAGTTGTATGCAGTAAGCGCCCTCTAGTGTTAGTAACAATGTATGCAGTAAGCGCTCTCTAGTGTTAGTAACAATGTATGCAGTATGCGCCCTCTAGTGATAGTAATGTATGCAGTATGCGCCCTCTAGTGTTAGTAACAATGTATGCAGTAAGCGCTCTCTAGTGTTAGTAACAATGTATGCAGTATGCGCCCTCTAGTGTTAGTAACAATGTATGCAGTATGCGCCCTCTAGTGATAGTAACAATGTATGCAGTATGCGCCCTCTAGTGTTAGTAACAATGTATGCAGTATGCGCCCTCTAGTGTTAGTAACAATGTATGCAGTATGCGCCCTCTAGTGTTAGTAACAATGTATGCAGTATGCGCCCTCTAGTGTTAGTAACAATGTATGCAGTATGCGCCCTCTAGTGTTAGTAACAATGTATGCAGTATGCGCCCTCTAGTGTTAGTAACAATGTATGCAGTATGCGCCCTCTAGTGTTAGTAACAATGTATGCAGTATGCGCCCTCTAGTGTTAGTAACATAATGAATGCAGTAAGCGCCCTCTAGTGGTATTAACATAATGTATGCAGTAAGCGCCCTCTAGTGGTAGTAACATAATGTATGCAGTAAGCGCCCTCTAGTGGTAGTAACATAATGTATGCAGTAAGCGCCCTCTAGTGGTAGTAACATAATGTATGCAGTAAGCGCCCTCTAGTGGTAGTAACATAATGTATGCAGTAAGCGCCCTCTAGTGGTAGTAACATAATGTATGCAGTAAGCGCCCTCTAGTGGTAGTAACATAATGTATGCAGTAAGCGCCCTCTAGTGATGGTGATGTAAATTGTATGCAGTAAGTGCCCTCTAGTGGTAGTTATGTGAATTGTATGCAGTATGCACCCTCTAGTGGTAGTTATGTGAATTGTATGCAGTATGCACCCTCTAGTGGTAGTTATGTGAATTGTATGCAGTATGCACCCTCTAGTGGTAGTTATGTGAATTGAATGCAGTATGCGCCCTCTAGTGGTAGTAACGTACATTGTATGCAGTATGCTCCCTCTAGTGGTAGTTATGTGAATTGTATGCAGTATGCGCCCTCTAGTGGTAGTAACGTACATTGTATGCAGGATGCTCCCTCTAGTGGTAGTAACGTACATTGTATGCAGTATGCGCCCTCTAGTGGTGGTAACGTACATTGTATGCAGTATGCGCCCTCTAGTGGTAGTAACGTACATTGTATGCAGTATGCGCCCTCTAGTGGTAGTAACGTACATTGTATGCAGTATGCGCCCTCTAGTGGTAGTAACGTACATTGTATGCAGTATGCGCCCTCTAGTGGTGGTAACGTACATTGTATGCAGTATGCGCCCTCTAGTGGTGGTAACGTACATTGTATGCAGTATGCGCCCTCTAGTGGTGGTAACGTACATTGTATGCAGGATGCTCCCTCTAGTGGTAGTAACGTACATTGTATGCAAGATGCTCCCTCTAGTGGTGGTAACGTACATTGTATGCAGTATGCTCCCTCTAGTGGTGGTAACGTACATTGTATGCAGTATGCTCCCTCTAGTGGTGGTAACATACATTGTATGCAGTATGCTCCCTCTAGTGGTGGTAACATACATTGTATGCAGTATGCTCCCTCTAGTGGTGGTAACGTACATTGTATGCAGTATGCTCCCTCTAGTGGTGGTAACGTACATTGTATGCAGTATGCTCCCTCTAGTGGTAGTTATGTGAATTGTTGTATCCAGTATGTGCCTTCTAGTGGTAGTAACATAATGTATGTAGTATAACATATTGTATGCAGTATGCGCCCTCTAGTGGTAGTAACATAAATTGTATGCAGTAATCGCCCTCTAGTGGTAGTGATGTAAATTGTTTCCAGTAAGCGCCCTCTATTGGTACCGTAGTAATGTAAATTCTATGCAGTAAGCGCCCTCTAGTGGTAGTAACAATGTATGCAGTATAACATATATTGTATGCAGTAAGCGCCCTCTAGTGGTAGTAACAATGTATGCAGTATAACATATATTGTATGCAGTAAGCGCCCTCTAGTGGTAGTAACAATGTATGCAGTATAACATATATTGTATGCAGTAAGCGCCCTCTAGTGGTAGTGATGTATATTGTATGCAGTAATCTCCATCTACTGGTAGTAAAGTAAATTCTATGCAGTATGCTCCCTCTAGTGATGGTGACAAGTATTCATATACTAAAAGCAAAACCCGGGACTGTACAGCAATTTTTTGTTACGACATTGTGCCCATCCCCACTACATCTGCTCAGTGTGGAAAAGAGGCCTAAGGGTTAATCAATTCTATTAGTAGAAATATTGCATTAAAATATACACAGGCATAAATCACAAAAAAGGTCCAGCAAACGTTTTTTTCTGTTTGATCACTTTCGCCATTGGAGTTGGGTCTCGTCTGTGCCTAAAAGCGATTCCATCCCGTGTGGTTCTGCCCTAAGGGTTTTGTTCACACACTAAAAATCCATTAAAAAAAAAATGCTTAAAAGAAGCTATATAAAGCACACGGTGCAGTGGAGGAAAAAAACAACAAAAACTGGCTTTGTGGCGCCTAATAAAAGTCGACAGGAAAAGGAAATTAAAGGCGGTGGCTATTTTACACTCCTATGGATGTGGCACCACAAGTACCAGAATGCAAGGAAGCATGTTGGTTTGTTCTGGAGGGACACATAACGGAGCCTGGGCAATATTGATTTCTCAGCAGCCGCCTCATGCCCCATCCCTTTATGTGGCGCAAAATTAATTTGCTTGTTTGGCGCTTATAAGTCGCCTTTGTGGGTAATGTACAGAGAGGAGATAAAGGGACGGGACCTTGTTAGGTGTTGTTTCTTTAATAGGCACTGATCTTTTACCGCGCGCGCCTCTGATCACAATATATAAAAGGCGCTTTGATACTCTGCCAGAATAACAAAAATCCAATTGCCCATTAAGCTTCTTGCTCTGTTTATCGGCCTCGACGAGAGCAAACGATGTTCACGGAACAGAGGGATTATCACATTAATGGGAACCTCTTTCTCTAAAGGATTCGCGACAGTGTCTCACCGTCAGGTCCCCGCCGTACCGTGCTCCTGCGCCAACACCGGCCTTTATCCTTCATACTGCAAGTAGTGCCCACGTTCATATACTATAAATGGTGGCCCTGCGAAATAAAAAGACAGACGGCGGCCTTTTGTACGCTTCCAGGGCTCACAGCTTCCAAAAACATCACTCAACCGTAAAAGCAATAGGTAGTCACTCCCGTCGCATATACAAATGTGGTGCTTATTTAGCGCTATAAAGATATTTTAGGCCACATGTGCCGGGGTCAGGGTGCCTTCTGCTGAGAGGTTTTTGGTCATGAGCTCCTCTCCAGGAGTATAAATGATCTATAGTGTCACCTATTGGATAAAACTCCTTAAAGAGGTCCAACCACCACGATTTTCCTATATAAACTAAAGCCAGTGCTATACTGGCGCTATCATGCTGATTCTATACATACCTTTAGTTGTGAGATCGGATGTATAGTTTCTGAAATACAGGCAAGTAAAGCTTGTGATATGCACTGTTATTTGATTGACAGGTGCAACGGAATGTCTAAGAGGTGGGTTGGATTTTGCTAGTTATTCCCACCCCTATCTGCCTGTGCTTTCACCCCCGTCCTTCCTTCCTCCCTGCTCCCCCTGTAGAAACAGAGACAGGGGGAGAAAGACAGGCAGACAGGGGCAGGAATACCTAGCAAAGCCAACCCACCTCTTTAATATTCCGATGCACCTGTCAATCAAATAACAGTACACATCACAAAATTTACTTGCCTGTATTTCAGAAACTATACATCCGATACTAAAAGGTATGTATCGAATCAGCATGATAGCCCCAGTATAGCACAGGCTTTAGTTTATATATGAAAATCCTGGTGGTTGGACCTCTTTAAGAAGTTTCATCCAATAGGTGACACTATAGATCATTTATACTCTATAGTATACATTTATACAGAATTTTTATATATAAACTAAAGCCAGTGCTGTACTGGCACTATCATGCTGATTCTATACATACCTTTAGTTGTGAGATCGATGTATACTTTCTGAAATACAGGCAAGTAAAGTTTGGGGGGGAGGAAGGACAGGCAGACAGGGGCGGGAATAACTAGCGAAACCCGACCCACCTATTAGATATTCCGTTGCACCTATCGATCAAATAACAGTGCATTTTACAAACTTTACTTGCCTATATTTCAGAAAGTATACATCCCATCTCACAACTAAAGGTATGTATAGAATCAGCATGATAGTGCCAGTACAGCACTGGCTTTAGTTTATATATAAAAATTCTGGTGGTTTGTCCTCTTTAAGAGAGCACATGGCCGAGCATGCTGCACTTATGATGGAATTGGCTGAAGAGGGGAGGAATGTTTCTGGAGGCCTGAAAGGGATATTTTGGAAGCTGATGCTCTTCTGTCCAGAGCATAGAGAGGGGGGGGGGGGGGGGAGTATGATTTTTGTCAACCTCCACCCCATCCGGTGGTGGGTCCTCTTTAAAGGGGTTGCATCTACTGGCAAACAGCTTCCTAATTGCTAAAGTGCCCCCCAGCAAGATTTGAAAAAAAAACCCTCCCATTCCGACAAGGTCAGCGCCATCTCTCCCGGTGGTCACGTGACAGCTGCAGCCAATAAGAGGGCTGTTGATCAGCTGCAGCCTATACATTGAGGGAACTGGCTGAACACTGACATGGCATATCACGTGGAAGGAACAGCTCCAATTTTGATGGAATGATGCCGATCCAGTAGCATTTAAGAAGAGGTTGGCTAGTGGTGGACAATCCCTTTAAACAAGCCTTAGGTCTCTTTGAAAAGTCCTTGCAATGTGGTCCAAAGTTGGGTCGCAATGGAAGGATTGACCTGAGAGCGATAACTTCATATTTTTCTACGACAATGTCTCTCTCTCTCTCGAGAGAGAGAGAGAGAGAGAGCATTGCCTGCCCTACAATTCTCACTACGCCAGCTGGCAAAGCCATACCCTCAAGATATTTGGTCATGAAAAAACACATACTTCAATAATTTGGACTCTGGATGCCGCCGGGAAGGACCCAGGTTGAGTTTACACATGGGAGATGTACGAGTGAAAATCACATGGATTTTTGATACAAGTATCCCCCCAAAAGGTATCAACCACTGAGGACTCTCTGTTCTTTTAAACAATTTTTTTATGGATTTTTGAAAACTTCATTCACGTGAATGGGACAGTATGTGAAATGTCTTCATGTGTTCTCAATGGGGAGAGGAGAGTAAGTCATCCAGACCCCTCTGGCAGAGACTTATCTTCCCCATATATTATGTTTTATCCATCAGTGGAGAGTCGCGGTGGCAATATCCACCTAAGATAATCAGGGGTATCATACAAATTTTCGAGCTTCCAATTTCCGAGTTGTCCTTTAAATTGAGGAAAGCTTTTCCTGCACTTCTGGGGCACAATGCAACCCTAAATCTGGATCCTTTTTCACTACAATACACTTGGATCAGAGCCGGGGGGGGGATTATTAGAAGATACGATACCACGTATGGCGCTACAAGTAAAAAAAGAAAAAACACGAAAAAAAAGAACACTGCACCTTGTTTTTACATGCGGTCTCTTATATTTCAACAGAATAATAAAACATCACTAAAGTAAAAAATGAAAAAAAAAAAAGAAGTCAACTGTAAAAAAAAAACTGCAGAAGTCAAAATGTAAATATTAGACATCCACATTCATTGTGTACAATTTTTTTTTCACACGGCGGTTTTCGGGCACCATAGGACGAAGATACGCCGCAGTGTGTTCATGGGGGTCCGTGGCCTGCTTAAAGGAACGCTTCAGGCAAAAATGTGTGCGCTTTTTCTTCTGCCGAGCGCAGGGCCTGGGGGTATGTCATGCCCGCCACCTTCGCTCGGCAGGACGCAGTGGGACAGATTTACTAATGTGATTTTGTCCCTGGACCTTGTTGTAAACTGTTCCCAAAAAATAAATTGGTGTTTAGACAGGCCTATGATCGGGAAACGTTCCCAAGATCGAAAAATGTATGAAGATTCGGCAAATTAATCCCATCCAAACGTTGTAGAGAGTTAGTAAATCTGCCCCGGTGTGCCCGTTTTGCCGTGCCCGTTCCTTTTAGAAGCCACGGCAATCCATAACAGAAAAGCGCAGACCGTATGATGAGGTTTTGCTCCCGTTGAGCGTCGGACCGTAGAATCCTTACATCATCAATTACCACAAATACAGAAGAGTATACGTTCACTGCAAAATCACTGCACAGCTGCTACAGCTTTCCACATCCCAAAAGCCGACTATCGGTATCCTCAACGTGTCTGAGTTTTCTGAGACCCGGGTGAGACATGAGAGTTGTAAACTACAGATCTTTGGAATCGACACTTGCTATATAATGATCGGGCCTCTATACCGTAACACATGTAACAAAAAAAGCAATGAAACCTAATATCTGTGCACAGGTTCCTCCAAAATGGAAGTTCGGTTTGGTTCCGGCATGCGAGACCCTCAACGTTGCGGAATAGGAGGTGCACAAAATCCCAACAGTTGGCCAAAGAGCAAGCAAGTTCATTGTATCCTCATAGAGATGAGCGGACATTGGAAACCGGCGAATGATCTCCTGTTTCCGGTGATCCAACTGATATTTTTGAGATGGACAGTGTGCTTGTCCCCTCTCTGGCCACCAACAGGGATTAGCTGTTTCCCATTCTCGGCAATGGTCCAAGTGGATGAACCCATAACTTAGTGTTTTTAAGTGGCATGGGGGTCTGGCATGCAAGAACTTTTTTGGGCAAGTTAGTAAGCAGACTCAGTCCATCTTCATAGAAATTAATAGGATTATTGGAAACGGGCAAATGAGTGCGTTCAACTGTTTCCGACAATCACATTAATCGAGAGAGAGAGAAAGGAAGAAAAAAAGAAAGATAATTAGAGAAAAGAAAGAGGCTGAAAGAGAGGGAGAGAGTAAGAAAGAGAGATGATAAAAAGAGTGAGAGACAGGGGAAAGGAGGAAGAGAAAGAGGGAGAGGAAAGGACGAAGGGAAAGAGGGAGAGGAAAGGAGGAAGAATGGGAGACGGAGAGAGGGAGGAAGGGAGAGAGGGAGGAAGAGAGGGAGAGAGGGAGGAAGAGAGGGAGGAAGAGAGAGAGGGAGGAAGGTATAGAGGGAGGAAGAGAGAGAGGGAGGAAGGGAGAGAGGGAGGAAGGGAGAGAGGGAGGAAGGGAGAGAGGAAGGAAGAGAGAGAGGGAGGAAGGGAGAGAGGAAGGAAGAGAGAGAGAGGGAGGAAGGGAGAGAGGGAGGAAGAGAGGGAGGAAGAGAGGGAGGAAGAGAGAGAGGGAGGAAGGTATAGAGGGAGGAAGAGAGAGAGGGAGGAAGGGAGAGAGGGAGGAAGGGAGAGAGGAAG
Source organism: Anomaloglossus baeobatrachus (assembly GCF_048569485.1). NCBI lineage: Eukaryota > Metazoa > Chordata > Amphibia > Anura > Aromobatidae > Anomaloglossus > Anomaloglossus baeobatrachus. Next base: position 34,937,577 of record NC_134363.1, on the reverse strand, counting down.
GAAGAGAGAGGGAGAGAGGGAGGAAGGGAGAGAGGAAGGAAGAGAGAGAGGGAGGAAGGGAGAGAGAGAGGAAGGGAGAGAGAGAGGGAGGAAGGGAGAGAGAGAGGAAGGGAGAGAGAGAGGGAGGAAGGGAGAGAGAGAGGAAGGGAGAGAGAGAGGGAGGAAGGGAGAGAGGGAGGAAGGGAGAGAGGGAGGAAGGGAGAGAGGGAGGAAGAGAGATAGAGGGAGGAAGAGAGAGAGAGGGAGGAAGAGAGAGAGAGGGAGGAAGAGAGAGAGGGAGGAAGAGAGAGAGAGGGAGGAAGGTATAGAGGGAGGAAGAGCGAGAGAGGGAGGAAGAGAGAGAGAGGGAGGAAGGTATAGAGGGAGGAAGGTATAGAGGGAGGAAGGTATAGAGGGAGGAAGGTATAGAGGGAGGAAGAGCGAGAGGGAGGAAGAGCGAGAGGGAGGAAGAGCGAGAGGGAGGAAGAGCGAGAGGGAGGAAGAGCGAGAGGGAGGAAGAGCGAGAGGGAGGAAGAGAGAGAGAGAGGGAGGAAGAGAGAGAGAGAGGGAGGAAGAGAGAGAGAGAGGGAGGAAGAGAGAGAGAGAGGGAGGAAGAGAGAGAGGGAGGAAGAGAGAGAGGGAGGAATGGAGAGAGGGAGCAAGAGAGAGGGAGGAAGAGAGAGGGAGGAAAGGAGAGAGGGAGGAAAGGAGAGAGGGAGCAAGAGAGAGAGGGAAGAAGAGAGAGAGGGAAAAAGGGAGAGAGAGAGAGGGAGGAAGGGAGAGAGGGAGGAAGAGTGGAGGAGTGAGACGGAGAGCGGAAGAGATGGAGAGAGGAAGAGACGGAGATAGAGTGATAGGGGAAGAGAGAGGACACAATAGAAAAAGAGAGATGAGGAAGGGAGAAATGAAGATAGAAAGAAGATGAGAGAGAAGATGAGAGAAAGAGGAAGAGAAATTTGAGGAGGAAGAAATAGAGAAGATAAGAGAGAAAGAAAGTGGAGGAGAGAGAGCAGTAGAGAAAGTGAAAGAGAGCAGAAGAGAAAGTAAGAGAGGAAAGGAGAGCTAGATAAAGACAGACAGTGACTGCTTGCTTTTCTGTCTGGCCGGGCAATGGTAATGGTCGTACATTGCAGTTGTATAACATGACAAGTAATAAAAGTAAAAACCAGTCATTGTTCCCGGACCCCTTTGACATCTCCAGCAGCCCATGCGGTGTATATAGGTGACATCATCTACTTTTCTCTGGACAGTTCCCACCACCCTGCACTTAGATGGGGGTATCAAAAAAAGCCATTTCATTTGGACTTTGTTTTGCACCCATTGGTACCTGTAGAAACATGGAGCCTCCGGTATCGTGGCCACTGGAGCCAAAACCAACCAGATCCCAGCTGTTATTGCTCTGGTTGCCAGCGGCTTTACCTCTGCATTTGTTTAAGGCGTGAGGCCCGATAGATCTCGATTTCAAGAATTTGGTGTCTAGAAATCTAATAATGGTACCCAAGGAGGAACATGTGACCATAAGAAGACAAAAAGAAAGGTAATGGGTTCTTCAGTACATGGCGGCATTTCTCTGGTTCTGCATAATTAGGAATGAGACCTGCATGCAATCGTTAGTCCCTCCTATCAGTCCCACTCATAGCACCCCTTTCTTCCTACAGTGAAAGTCTTACCACATAAATAAAAGCAGCGGGGCACATAAAAGGTGGTTAACCCCTTCCCTGCAAGAGCGTCTGCGACAAAAATCAAGAGCAAACGTCACCGGCAGTTAACAGGTTAAGCAACTTCAGACAGCATTTTGTAAAGCAATACCTTTTTTTTTCACAGTATCATCTTTCTTTAACCCCTGATTTTGTTTTTTTTGGTTTTTATTTTTTTTTTTTGTTCCATCACATCTAAAGCTAAAGCTATAATGAGGCCCATGTCCCTTTAAGAAAGTTCAAAGTTCACATTTCCAAAAAAGAACAACAGCTAAAAAAAAAAAAAAATGTAGAAAATAAAATTAAAAAGAAAAAAGAAGAGAGTGTTTATCTTTTTTTTTTTTTTTTGGTCTTGTTTGTTTCTCTCTCTCTCTCTTTCTTTCATTCATTGTTTCAGGTTTTTGTCCTCCACCTCGATGTGGAATTTTTTTTTTTTTGGTATACGATTTGTTCCCCCTCATTTCCATGGCGCTTTCTCTGAAGTTTTTTAAAAGTTTATAACTTTTTTTTTTTTTTTAATACTTTGGCACAGAGAAAAAAAAAACTTTTTTTTTTTTAATTTGTAAAATCCACAAATAAAATGAAAAAAAAAAAAAAAAAAATAATAATAAAATGAGAAGTTTTCAAAGAGGCCGTTAAAGCTTTTGGAACGATGCGATGCGGGAGGGACAGTCTGAACTCCGCGCACTTCACCGGAAATTTAGTTTGTTTTTTTTGGTTTCGATAACATTCCCTCCTTGAGTTTCTTTTTTTTTTTTTTTTTCTTTTTCTTTTTCTTTAAAATAATATCGGCTTCTTCAGATGAGGTATATAAGACAGAGAAAGACGCACCCCTGCAGCCCCTCACCCTTTGTGACTCTTGTACCGTTGTCCATGGGATGTAAGGGGCTCAGAAGGAGGGGGAACATGAGATTTTTGGTAACTCTATTTCTTGGTATATATCTTCACTCTGCCAACACTCAGAGTCTGTACTTTGGCACAGCGTTAGCAAAGAATAAGTTTTTGTTTGTTTGTTTATTTTTGGTTTCTTCTTTGTGTTTGTTTTGGTTTCATTTTTTGGTTTTTGTTTTTTTCTTATTTTAGTCCATCCACGGAAACACGTGATCCTGGAAATATATCCCATGAAAATAAAGGCAAAAAAATAAAGCTCAGCTGCCTTATAAATAAATAAATAGGAATTAAGAGCAAAAGAAAAATTAGGCAAAAAAAAAGGTCACTAAAATGTAAAAAGCTATTGTGCATTAAATATTAAGTGAAAAGACGAGAAAAAAAAACATCCAGGGGAAAAGTTTGAATTTTGGGGAGGTTAAAATATATAAATATTAAGTAAAAAGACGGAAAAAAAAAACATCCGGGGGAAAAGGGGGAAAACTTTGAATTTTTGGGAGGTTAAAATATATAAATATTAAGTGAAAACACGGAGAAAAAAAAAAAAAAAAACATCCGGGGAAAAGGGGAAAACTGAATTTTTGGTGTGTTAAAATATATAAATATTAAGTGAAAAGATGAAAAAAAACATCATCAAGGGGAAAACTTTACATTTCTATATTTTAATATAGAATTATATTACTGTATTGTAATACTGAATTTTTGGGAAGTGAAAAGACAGAAAAAAAAAACCATCTGGGGGAAAGGGGCTTTGAATTTTTGGGAGGTTAAAATATATAAATATTAAGTGAAAAGATGAAAAAAAACAACATCAAGGGGAAAATTTTACATTTCTACATTTTAACCTCCAAATAATTAAAAGTTTTCCCCTTTCCCCCGGATGTTTGTTTTTGGTTTTTTTTTTTTGGGGGGGGGGATTTATCATCTTTTCACTTAATATTGACATACTTGAACCTCCCAAAAATTCAGAATTTTCCCCTTTCCCCTGGATGTTTTTGGGGTTTTTTTCGCCTTTTCACTTTATATTTCTATATTTCAACCTTCCAAGAATTCAAAGTGAAAAGACGAAAAAAAAACATCTGGGGGAAAGGAGAAAATTTTGCATTTTTGGGAGGTTAAAATATATAAATATTAAGTGAAAAGATATATATATAAAAAAAAACATCTGGTAGAAAAACTTACTTTGAATTTTTGTGAGGTTAAAATTATATAAATATTAAGTGAAAAGATATATATATAAAAAAAACATCTGGTAGAAAAACTTACTTTGAATTTTTGGGAGGTTAAAATTATATAAATATTAAGTGAAAAGACAAAAAAAAAAAACAACATGCGGGGAAAAGGGGGAAACCTTGAATTTTTGGAAAGTTAATATATATAAATATTAAGTCAAAAGATGGGAAAAAAACATCTGGGGGAAAGGGGAAAACTTTGACATTTTGGGAGGTTAACATATATAGATATTAAAAAATAAAAGAGTTTTCCCCTGGATGTTTTTTTTTTTTTTTCGCCTTTTCACTTTATATTTCTATATTTTAACCTCCCAAGAATTCAAAGTGAAAAGCCGAAAAAAAACACATCCAGGGGAAAAGGAGAAAACTTTCAATTTTTGGGAGGTTAAAATATGTAAATATTAAGTGACATGATGAAAAAAAAACATTACAGGTGGAAAGGGGAAAACTTTATTTCTGGACAGTTTGGGAGGTTAAAATATATAAATATATTAAGTGAAGACAAAAAAAAAACAGGGGAAAAGGGAATACTGAATTTTTGGAAGGTTAAAGTATATAAATATTAAGTCAAAAGACAAAGAAAAAAAACATCCGGGGAAAAGGGAAAAATTTAAATTCTTGGGAGGTTAAAATATATAAATATTAAATGAAAATATATAAAAAAAAAAAAATCCGGGTGAAAGGGGAAAAGTTTGAATTCTTGGTAGGTTAAAATATATAAATATTAAATGAAAATATGAGAAAAAAAAAAACATCCAGGGGAAAGGGGACAAGTTTGAATTCTTTGGATATTAAAATATATAAATATTAAATGAAAAGATGAAAAAAAAACGGGGGAAAGGGGAAAACTTTGAATTTTTTGGAGGTTAAAATATATAAGTATTAAATGAAAATCTATATATAAAAAAAAAAAATCCGGGTGAAAGGGGAAAAGTTTGAATTCTTGGTAGGTTAAAATAAATAAATATTAAATGAAAATATGAGAAAAAAAAACATCCAGGGGAAAGGGGACAAGTTTGAATTCTTTGGATATTAAAATATATAAATATTAAATGAAAAGATGGAAAAAAAAAAAAAAGAAAAAAACCACGGGGGAAAACTTTGAATTTTTGGGAGGTTAAAATATATAAATATTAAGTGAAAAGACAAAAAAACATTAACAACTTCTTTATAAAAGGGGAAAACTTTGAAGGTTTTTTTTCCGCCTGCTCGGCAAATTAAAACAACAACAACAACGAAGAGAAATTTGCTAACCACATCTAGAGCTGGAACGGGAAATTCTCGATTGAGTTTTCCGTAAACAGAATGATGAAAAGGGTGTTTTTTTGTAAAGTAATATACAGTAATAATGAAGATCGAAAAAATAAAAAATAAAAAAGGGTTCAGTGCTGGCTAAAAAACATAACAAAAAGCTATAAATCTATGTGTGTTTTTTTTCAATATGGACGTCACACATATACACAGAGTTACTCTGAGGTTCTAGAGATATGTTAGGCTTTGGATAAAGCTGTTATTTTGGTATTTGGTGTAGAAGAGAGGGAGCGATGGGCATTATTTCACCCATGCACCCCCACCCCGTGAGCGGACTCGCTCCCGCTGCAGCCTCCTCCCCGTCCTCCTAAAATCTGTGACATTCATCCTCTGTAATAAGAGAACGTAAAGCAACAGGAGGAGGGTGCTTGGAGGGTCTCCCTGCCCTCACCCCCCACCTGAAGTCACCTCCATAACTAAAAATGGCACCTAGCTCAACAGGACTAATAAGAGGGAGCAGGGGGGGGTGGGACTCAGTCTTTGGGAATTCCTTTGGTTGGGGGGAGCTTTCTACACCCCAAGTAGGGTGCAGCATATTTTTGGTTTCTCTGAAGTATTTCCGAGGTTTTGGATTTTTTTTTTGGTTCTTATTTGGTTTAGGATTTTTGTTTGTTTTTTTTTTGGTTCTTCGTTTTGGTTCCATTTTTTCCCCCCTCCACGCATTTCACTTCTTCACTTTTGGGGGGGAGGGCTTGAAGGGGAAAAGAGGCAACACCACTCGAAAAGTACTCACACCTCTGCCCCCTCCCCCCTTGAAGTATCCAGGAGCCTCCATTTATATATAGAGACTCAGCTTGGGTGCTGGTGGAGGTTGAGAGGGGGGGAAAGAAAGAGCTGGTTTTCCCTCTTTCAATCACTCTCCCCGCTGTGCTGGGAGCCTCCTGGGCTGTGCTGTAGGTTAGGGATTCCAGCCTCGCCAGAAGAAGTGGTGGAGGCCGGAGAGAGACTAGGGGTCCCACCGGCAGATGCCATGCGTCCCAGGGTGGAGCTGAGAAGAGGGAGACCTCCAGGGTTCAGGAAGAGCGAAGAGCTCACCAGACTGGGAGCGCCGGAGATGCTGGAACCGCTGGCAAGGATGAGGTTACCGCTGGCATCAAGACCGGAGAGCGGCAGAGAGCCACCACTGGTCAGAGCTAGGAGACACAAGGACACAAACACAACAAAAGTCATGTAATGTAACTACACACATAAAAGAGATGAACACACAGGATAAAACAAAATAATAATGTCGCGCATGCGTCATTTGCGTTTTCATTGTAAGACCGCCTCCTAATTTCTCACGGATATCGATATGGAATGTCATGGAGGAAAAACTTCACGGTTCATCAATACGAATGTTAAATGTGATGACGCATGCTTATGAACAGTCACGTGTGACTTCTCCTGTCCTACAAACCTTGGATGGTGGCCAGTGGGTTTCCAGCCATGAGGGCTGGGTTCAACCCCGGGCTGACCCCGAGCACTGTGCCCCTGCAAGACCAAGAACATGGATAAAGAAAGGGAAAACATTCTCTAATTCATTGTTTAGTGCCGAACTGATACCTTCCATAGTATATAACCTATAGACTCCTAGCCAGGGAGTACCGGGAACCTTGATTGCCACTCCAATCCGGCAGGAAGGGAGTCAGGGGAAATAAAAGGAGAAAGGGGGCTAGCAGTGGTGAGTAAGAAACAGATTCTAGCAGCAATGACATCACTCACACTGTTCTCATGACTGGTAGGGTCAGTGATTGGCTGCAGTGGTTGCATGCCATATCTGTGGGGATATAGCATATTTTTTCGGATTATAAGATGCACTTTTCCTCCCAAAACTTTGGGAAGAAAGTGAGGGGTGCGTCTTATATTCCAAAGGTAGCTTACTGGGCGGGGCAGTGGAGAGGAGTAGAAGGAGGCAGGGGCAATGCTTTGGCACCTGTGAAGGGGCTGCGACTGTGTCTGTGCAGGGTCTGCGGTGGCACCGGTGCAGGTTCTGCAATGGCACCTGTGCAGGGTCTGCGGTGGCACCGGTGCAGGTTCTGCAATGGCACCTGTGCAGGGTCTGCGGCGGAACCTGTGCAGGGTCTGCGGCGGCACCTGTGCAGGGTCTGCGGCGGCACCTGTGCAGGGTCTGCGGCGGCACCTGTGCAGGGTCTATGGCGGCTCAGAGCTGGTGCATGCGCAGATGGAGTTTTTGGCTAAAGATATCATTGGCGCATGCGCCGCCTCTGGCCCACTGATCTCACAGTGGCGGACTTAAGAAAAACAGCGCCAGGAGGTGGTGCGTGCACAGATGAGATCTCAATCTGCGCACGAGTCAGCTCCTGGCGCCATTATTTGAAGCCCTCACTACCCGCAGCCCCAGCACAGCTGCCCGAGTAGGGGCGATGCTGCGGCGCCTGTGCCGGGTCTGAGGCGGCGCCTGTGCAGGGTCTGAGGAGGAGCCTGTGCAGGGCCTGCGGCGGTGCCTGTGCAGGGCCTGCGGAGGCGGTGGCTGGGCTGGGGCTGTGAGCGGTGAGGGCTTCAAATAATGGTGCCCAGAGCCGGCGCGTGCGCAGATGGAGCTTTCGGCTCAAGATATCATCGGCGCATGCGCCGCCTCCGGTCCACTGATCTCAAAGTGGCGGACTTAAGAAAAACGGCGCCAGGAGATGGCGCGTGCGCAGATGAGATCTCGGCTTGCCATTGAGCTGAGAGGTCAATCTGCACATGCGCTGGCTCCGGGCGCCATTATTTGAAGCCCTCACTGCTCACAACACCAGCCCAGCTGCCCAGCCCCAGCACAGCCGCCAACAGTTTCTGGGACAGCATCTGGGACACCCACCGGCTGCACCACCCACAGCATCGCCCTGCTGCACCACTGCCCCTGCCTCCTGTGACCCCGCTCCACCGCCGCTGCTGCCCCCCCTGGTAAAAAAACCCCCCAGATTATAAGACGGACCCCTGTTTTCTCTGAATTTGGGGTGCGTCTTATAAACCGAAAAATACGGTATATGATTGTTATTTTTTTCTGCATTGCTGTTGAACAACTCTCTTAATTTAAAAGCACAGATAGAAGTATATAATGGGTCTTTTACACTATAGAGGTTCTGATGTATTGTGCCATATGCTAAGGAATACAGTGCATAGACAAGACAAAGAACAGAGTGTATACAGAGTGTATACAGAGTGTATATAGAGTGTATACAGAGTGTATATAGAGTGTATACAGAGTGTATATAGAGTGTATACACAGTGTATACACAGTGTATATAGAGTGTATACAGAGTGTATACAGAGTGTATACAGAGTGTATATAGAGTGTATATAGAGTGTATATAGAGTGTATACAGAGTGTATACAGAGTGTATATAGAGTGTATATAGAGTGTATATAGAGTGTATACAGAGTGTATACAGAGTGTATACAGAGTGTATATAGAGTGTATACAGAGTGTATACAGAGTGTATACAGAGTGTATATAGAGTGTATATAGAGTGTATACAGAGTGTACATAGAGTGTATATAGAGTGTATACAGAGTGTACACAAGGCCAGGAGAAGATGATTGCTTTCCTTGATCTCTTGCATTCTTACATTGTAACTATTCTGTTTTCCACATTACGCCTTTTAGACGTGGCGCAATCCGCTAAGAGCCTCCGGTGTCAGTTTGTACGCGCCCATGGTCGTTCGGAGGAAATTCGAACAAGAAACCATATATAGACTGGCCCGCGAGATCTCGTTTCGTCATTTCAGTACGTACCCGGCATTGGGGCTAAGTCCGGTCAGGCTGAGCCCAGAATGGGTGCTGCTCTGGGGACTTGCACTTGTGCTGTTGCTTGGAGGGGGCGTTGCGGATGGGGGTGCTGTGTTGGAGGGTGGACGAGGATGTACGAGAGATCCCAGTGCAGTAGATAAGGTAGTCACTAAATGTGGGGAGAAAAAAAAGAATAAACAATCTGATAGGTAATAAATATTATTCATCAGTTTAATCTTTTGGATAGGAGAAGCTCGGGGTTGTGCACTAGGCAGGCCGTGCGTACCGGTGCGATCATACATTACAGGGGTGCGTAGTGAGAAGAAAAGAGGGGTCCGATTACCTGTTGTGCTGAGATTACTGGAAGCCTGGGAAGTGAGCGTGGGGGCAGACACCGGGGGAGACACCTGGAGCAGACCAAGGAAAGGAGGAATTATGAGAAAGTGCAGGGTGGAGGAGGAAAACCAGAGGATAGAGACAGGAGGAATAACCGCGGTAGTGCACAGTATGTGGATGTAGCCTATACTACTCTGACATCGGGGTGCCCGGGCGGTGGGGGGAAACCCTGCAAAATGTACACATGGAAAAGCTCTATAACAAATTGTATCCTCATGCCATGACTTTTTTCTCATTTCTGTTGCAGATTTTTCTCTTTCTTATGTAAAGAGGTGAAAGCCACAAGTAAAGTTGCTGCAAATCTGCATTTTGCAAAGGGCAGAAACGACTGATGCATCAGAAAAAAAGGCGAGGTCAACTACATTTTATGTGGGTTTGATAGAAATTCCACCTATAACTGTATAATTAAAGGCTAACTAGGTGCTTATTGGACCAAGATGGTCAGCAGGTTTTACAGTGCTGGCCAAAAGTATTGGCACCCCTGCAATTCTGTCAGATAATACTCAGTTTCTTCTTGAAAATGATTGCAATCACAAATTCTTTGGTATTATTATCTTCATTTCTTTTGCTTGCAATGAAAAAACACAAAAGAGAATGAAACAAAAATCAAATCATTGATCATTTCACACAAAACTCCAAAAATGGGCCAGACAAAAGTATTGGCACCCTTAGCCTAATACTTGGTTGCACAACCTTTAGCCAAAATAACTGCGCACAACCGCTTCCGGTAACCATTAATGAGTTTCTTACAATGCTCGGCTGGAATTTTAGACCATTCTTCTTTGGAAACTGCTCCAGGTCCCTGAGATTTGAGGGATGCCTTCTCCAAACTGCCATTCTGAGATCTCTCCACAGGTGTTCTATGGGGTTCAGGTCTGGGCTCATTGCTGGCCACTTTAGTAGTCTCCAGTGCTTTCTATAAAACCATTTCCTAGTGCTTTTTGAAGTGTGTTTTGGGTCATTGTCCTGCTGGAAGACCCATGACCTCTGAGGGAGACCCAGCTTTCTCACACTTGGCCCTACATTATGCTGCAAAATTTGTTGGTAGTCTTCAGACTTCATAATGCCATGCACACGGTCAAGCAGTCCAATGCCAGAGGCAGCAACGCAACCCCAAAACATCAGGGAACCTCCGCCATGTTTGACTGTAGGGACCGTGTTCTTTTCTTTGAATGCCTCTTTTTTTTTCCTGTAAACTCTATGTTGATGGCTTTTCCCAAAAAGCTCTACTTTTGTCTCATCTGACCAGAGAACATTCTTCCAAAACGTTTTAGGCTTTCTCAGGTAAGTTTTGGCAAACTCCAGCCTGGCTTTTTTATGTCTCGGGGTAAGGAGTGGGGTCTTCCTGGGTATCCTACCATACAGTCCCTTTTCATTCAGACGCCGACGGATAGTACGGGTTGACACTGTTGTACCCTCGGACTGCAGGGCAGCTTGAACTTGTTTGGATGTTAGTCGAGGTTCTTTATCCACCATCCGCACAATCTTGCGATGAAATCTCGTCAATTTTTCTTTTCCTTCCACATCTAGGGAGGCTAGCCACAGTGCCATGCGCTTTACACTTCTTGATGACACCACGCACCGTAGACACAGGAACTTTCAGATCTTTGGAGATGGACTTGTAGCCTTGAGATTGCTCATGCTTCCTCACAATTTGGATTCTCAAGTCCTCAGACAGTTCTTTGGTCTTCTTTCTTTTCTCCATGCTCAATGTGGTGCACACAAGGACACAGGACAGAGGTGGAGTCAACTTTAATCCATGTCACTGGCTGCAAGTGTGATTTATTATTGCCAGCACCTGTTAGGTGCCACAGGTAAGTTACAGGCGCTGTTATTACACAAATTAGAGAAGCAGCACAGGATTTTTCAAACAGTGCCAATACTTTTGTCCACCCCCTTTTTTATGTTTGGTGTGGAATTATATCCAATTTGGCTTTATGACAATGTTTTTTGTTTTGTTTTTTTCATTGAAGACAAATTAAATGAAGATAATACCAAAGAATTTGTGATTGCAATCATTTTCAGGAAGAAACTGAGTATTCTCTGACAGAATTGCAGGGGTGTCAATACTTATGGCCACCACTGTAGCTATGTAATCAGAGAGCAGCATGGTGTAGGGTCAGAGAGTCTGATTCCTGCAATGTGTCACTTATTCGGCTGCTTGGTGCAGTTTTGATAAAATCTCAGTTTTTTCTGATGTAGATGTTGCAGTGCTCAGAATGCTGAGTCCTGTATAATCCTGCCCAAACCACTGATTGTATAAGTGTACACAGGATGCTGCCAATCAGTGTTGGGGGTAGAGTTATGCAAATAAACTGCCAGTGTTGAGGGTGGGGTTATGCAGATTGACTGGACTTCCTGGCACAGGACACCTAGTCCAGGAGTGATAATCTCCTGCTGATAAAACACTGATTGTATTAAAACTACAGTAAACTGCTGAGCAAGTGACGCTTTTTGGCTCTCTGCCCCTACATATTCCTTTCAACATATGTTAGATCAGAGAGATTTAAAAAACTAGTGATCAACTTAAAGAGTAAATAAACATTTATTTTTATAATTTTGTACAGTGTAAAAAGTTATGAAACTTAAACCATTTATTAGGGAATTTGTATTAAATCCTGTAATAAAAATTATTGCATGTAAGTGGCTTCTAAACCTCTGTTTTTCCCAAATTTATGCCCCTGCCTTTAGCTCCATTGATATAACATACTCATTTGGAGTACAGGTGATGGCAGTGATGTGTCAGCTCCTGTCTCCTCCTCTGTTGTGCTTATCAGAACAATATCATCCCAGAAGTTAGTGACACACAGACACTGAGCTGACCCATTACTGCAATCATCGGTACTTCAAATGAGTCCGTTATGATATCAATGCAGCTGAAGACAATCACTGCCATCATCTGTACTCCAAATGAATCAGTAATGATATCAATGCAGCTGAAGTCAATCACTGCCATCATCTGTACTCCTAATGAGTATGTTCTGATATCAATGCATCTAAAGTCAATCATTGCCATCATCTGTACTCCTAATGAATCAGTAATGATATCAATGCAGCTGAAGACACTCACTGCCATCATCTGTACTCCTAATGAGTATGTTCTGATATCAATGCAGCTGAAGACAATCACTGCCATCATCTGTACTCCTAATGAGTATGTTCTGATATCAATGCAGCTGAAGACAATCACCGCCATCATCTGTACTCCAAATGAATCAGTAATGATATCAATGCAGCTGAAGACAATCACTGCCATCATCTGTACTCCTAATGAGTATGTTCTGATATCAATGCAGCTAAAGTCAATCACTGCCATCATCTGTACTCCAAATGAATCAGTAATTATATCAATGCAGCTGATGACAATCACTGCCATCATCTGTACTCCTAATGAGTATGTTCTGATATCAATGCAGTTGAAGACAATCACTGCCATTATCTGCACTCCTGAGTATGTTCTGATATCAATGCAGTTGAAGACAATCACTGCCATCATCTGTACTCCTAATGAGTCAGCTGCAGTTGAAGGAAGGGAAATAGATGGGTAAAAACCAGGGGTTTGGAAGCTGCTTACATGCATTTTTGTTTTTTAATAGCGATGAATACAAATTCCCTAATATAGTGATTTGCAAAGTTTCGTAACTTTCCATGACGGACAAAATAATAATAATGAATGTTTAGTGACTCTTTAAATATTTGGCTTAGTGAAAACCGAGATTAAAAAATTAGGAAGCCTCATGATTATTTAGCAAATGAAATAGGCGGATAGTGTGAGTGTGCCGTGCATGCCCTATACAGCGCTCTTTTATAGTGTGGGGTTAGGGAGGAAGATCCAAGGATTTTTACCAAATGGGTCCCATACAGTTGTCCCTTGCTCTGGCTGGGAATGAGTGGCATACTGCTACAAGGATTGATGCGTTTTTCCTTCTGCCGGCGGTTACAGAACCATACGCGGATCACTTCCTTCTCCATGTTCAGCTGCTCAGCTATGACAAGGATCTCCTCAGAGGTAGGTTTCTGGTTCTGGAGATGAGAGACAATAGACTATAAAGTAAAATGACTGCATCCGCTAATTCCAAGTATACTGTAGATGTAGCGCCCCTGAACCCATCAGGGTGCTTCAAGGTTCTGGGCCTACCCCCTAGGGCCCCGGAAGACCAGTGCCGGTAACACACAAAAACTCCAGGTAATCCCAGTTTTCCCCAACAAATCCCCCATACAATGGTACAAGGCTAGGGTCGGACCAATGGATGGCCGCCTAGAGGTGGAGCCAGTCCAGTCCACTAGTTGACCAGGTGGGAGGGGCAGACTGTGGACAGTCAGTACAGAACAGTAGAGGAGAGGAGACGCGCTGACATGGGGTTGACAGTAATCTGGTATCCAGGAGGGTAATTGCCGGTGGAGTACTGCCGGAACCACGCACCGACGGGGTACGGGACCCTAGGACAGGCATAAAGCTCCAGGCAGGCCTGTTAACACCTACACAGTGAGGGGCTCATGCTGACCCTAAACATCCGAGACTCAGTAGCAAAGGGAGAACCGGGGACAAGACCAGAGACTCCCACCCCACAGGGTTCACGCTACCGTCATACGGACAGAAGTGGAAAGAAAAAACACCGGACGGGGACCCTCATTTGCTCTACACCACGGGGACCCACCAACCAGAAACAGGTGCAGGGGAAGAAGGCACCAGATTACTAAACTGGCACTGGGACAAAGGGGACCTGAAGGTGAAACCAGTCGGCCTCGGGCAACCAGTTACCACCAGAAAGTGAGTACAGAACCAGTTGCACTGAACCCCTTGTGTGGCCTACCTTCTTCCGACACCCGTCACTACACCCACCCCTTGCGGAGGCTCTAACATCCAGGCTGCCACTAGCATCAGCCCTAGCAGTGGACATTGTGCAGCGGCGATTCCATACCCATAGCCGCAACACCACAAGTGGCGTCACGTATGAACACTAATCTAATCCCCTGTAAATATACCCCCAGGGCACGGGACCGGGCAACGGCCACCACAGTGACATTTCCCAGATATTCACTGCCCGGGACCGAGTACCCCATATCCGTGGGCACGACATAGACCCGGTGACTATATATATAACATAACCCAATAAGGCTAAGTTCACACTTCCGTTGTTTTGCATCAGTCACATGCGTTGCTTTACGCATGTGACTGATGCGTTGTACAACGATGACAACGGTGACAAAGAAAAGAATTTCTTTGTCGGACTCCGTTGTGTGCTTGTGGCGGAGTTCGGGGGGCGGAGCTGAGGACGTCAGTGCCGCGGTCTGCATGGCTGGGGACAGGTGAGTGAGTGTGTGTGTGTGTGTGTGTCTACATGCGTGTGTACATGTGGAGTGCGGGAGGGGGCGGAGCGCGAAGGGGCGGAGCCGAGCGGAGCCGTGGAGCTGAGGACGTCAGTGCCGCGGGGACTGCAGGGCTGGGGACAAGTGAGTGAGGGTGAGTGTGTGAGTGTGTGTGTACACTTGCGGAGTGCTGGAGGGGGCGGAGCCGAGTGGTGAAGTGTCGGCCTCCTTGCACACTGTATCCAAGGTAAATATCGGGTATAAGCAAAGCACTTTTTGCTTGGTTACCCGATATTTATCTTGGATACCAGCTTAGCGCGGGCTCCCTGCACCCGTAACCACTGTAAATATCGGGTAACTAACCAAAGCGCATTGCTTGGTTACCCGATGTTTATCCTGGTTACAGGGGCGGGGAGCCAGAGAGCGCATGCGCAGAGAAATCCTACGGATCACGCTGCTCAAAAAACGTTACATCCTGTGTTGCTCCCGCCCGGCGGTCAGTTAAAAAACGACTGACCGCGACGCAGCGGATGCAACGCAGCATCATCAGTCACAATCCGTCACTAATAGAAGCCTATGGGGAAAAACAGGATTCCTGCAAAATATTTTGCAGGATACCATAATTCCTCAAGGCTACGGATTGTGACTGATGCAAAACAACGGAAGTGTGAACTTAGCCTAATTCATAGTCCAGACCCACCGCAATAAAACTTTTCTCCAGTGCGTAGCGCACGTTGGTCTCGATGCTGGTGCGTTTCTTGCGTCTACGGCCGGGAAGCCCTTCGTAGCCTCCTCCAGGACTGCTCAGAGGGTTGGGACTCGGCAGGGTGCTGTCTACGGACATGGTTTCTGGGCAGAGGAGCCGAAAACAAAATATTGTAAAAGTCGTAGAGACATAAACAATGATGATGGAAGTGAACCGGGTACAAAGCTCTTACCGGCATCACTTAGCCACTTCTGGAGTAATGGCTTTAGCTTGCACATGTTCTTGAAACTCAGGTTAAGTGCCTCAAATCGGGAGATGGTTGTCTGGGAGAAATCATTTCCATACAGCTTTCCCATAGCCAGGCCGACATCCCCCTATGAAATAACAGAAGCCCTCAATAAGCCCCCTATGGCAGGGGTACAGGACACCACCGTCGTCACATTCGTCATCTCGCCCGTCTCAGAATGATATCACCGAGGATCACGAGAACGCGCGCCTATTCCCATGCATCCACCACCAGAAAACACCACCACTCCACAGCACAAGCTACACTCATCACAATAGGACTTTTTATTTAAATCGAGCTTTTGTATTAAATGTTTTATGAAGGGTTCAAATAATTTTGTATATAAATAAAAAAAGACAAAAAAAAAAAATCTTGAAATTTTCACACTGACCACTAGGCCCAATACTAGGCTCCTACTTCCTTAGACTACTCATACCCTATCTGTTTTTATAGAAGTATAAACTGGGCGTGCTCTAATCTAGGCAAAGGTCACTGATGGCACATCTCACCTCCTCCCCCTCCCTTCACAGCTATTGTGACTGTGGATCTTATGTTATCTCTACTGTATACAGAGGTGTTATCAGTCATTGTACAGGCAGGAGGAGGTGAGCTGTGACATTATTGTGAATGGTGGATCCTGTGTTATCTATGAAATATAGAGGTGTTAACAGTCATCGTACAGGAGGAGGAGGTGAGCTGTTACATTGCCTATTGTGAATGGTTGATCCTATTGTGAATGGGTGATCCTGTCTTGTCTAAAATATATAGAGGTGTAGTCATTGTACAGGAGGAGGTGAGCTGTGACATCATTATCGTGAATGGTGGATCCTGTGTTATCTATTATATAGGGCGGCATGGTGGCTCAGTGGTTAGCACTGCAGTTTTGCAGCGCTAGGGTCCTGGGTTCAAATCCCAAAAAAGGACACCATCTGCAAGGAGTTTGTATGTTCTCCTCGTGTTTGCGTGGGTTTCCTCCAGGTTCTCCGGTTTCCTGCCACACTACAAAAACATACAGAGAGGGACCTTAGATTGTGAGCCCCAATGGGGACAGTGTTGCCAATGTATGTAAAGTGCTATGGAATTACTAGCGCTATATAAATGAATAAATATTATTATTATTGTTAATATTATATTATATATAGAAGTGTTATCAGTAATTGTACAGGAGGAGGTGAGCTGAGACATCATTATTGTGAATGGTGGATCCTGTGTTATCTACTGTATATAGAGCGGTTATCAGTGTTTGCACAGAAGGAGGAGGTGAGCTATGCCATCACTTATTATGAATGGATCCTGTGTTATCTACTGCATACAGAGGTGTTATCAGTTATTGTATAGGAGGAGGTGAGCTGTGACATCATTATTGTGAATGGTGGATCCTGTGTTATCTATTATATATAGAGGTGTTACCAGATATTGTACCGGAGGAGAAGGAGGTGAGCTGTTACATTGCCTATTGTGAATGGTTGATCCTATTGGGAATGGTTGATCCTGGCTATATATACATTATATATCATATACAGAGAGAGAGAGAGAGAGAGAGGTTATCAGTCATTGTACAGGAGGAGGAGGAGGTGATCTGTGACATCACCTATTGTGAATGGTGGATCCTGTGTTATCTACTGTGTATAGAGATGTTATCAAACATTGTACAAGAGTAGGTGAGCTGTGACATCACCTAATGTGAATGGAGGCTCCTGTGTTGTCTACTGTATATAGAGGTGCTATCAGTCATTGTACAAAAGGGGGAGGTGAGCTGTGATGTCACCTATTGTGAATGGTGGATCCAGTCTTATCCATTGTATTTCCAGGCGTTATCAGTCATTGTACAGGAGGGGGAGGCGAGCTGTGAAATCACCTATTGTGATTGGTGGATCCTGTGTTATCTTTTCTATGTATAGGTTATCAGCTATTGTAAAGGAGGGGGAGAAGGTGAGCTGTGATATCACCTATTGTGAATGGTGCATCTTGTGTTATTTACTGTATATAGTGGTGCTATCTGTCATTGTACAGGAGGGAGAGGAGGTGTGCTGTCTAGAAAAAAAAAAATAAAAAATCAAGTTGGCAACCCTGGCAGTGCATGTCTATTCTCTCAACAAGACACTGTGCAGTACAGCAATCACATAGGATTATATAATACCCTGGAACACGTTGCTGAAAAGTTTTTTTTTCCTACCTGAGTGAATCCTAGTTTAATCCTGCGCTGCTTGAAGGTTCTGGCAAATTGTTCTAACTCCTCCAAGTCACTGGGTTCCTCAGGATGAGATGCTGGTTCTGTATGTGACAATAGTGGTGGATCCTGGGGTCCTGGACGGGACACAGCCTTGAAAGAAAACAGCAGCAGAGACCATTGGTTTGGATATTTTGTCCAATGGATGGAGATTCACACAATTTAGGAGATACTGGAAATGCTAAAAATGGGGGCTTACCCTCACCTGAGTGGGAAGGCCGGGCCTTGGCTGACCCGGGATGAGATTCCCCTGGCTTTGTTGAGGTAGCTGGAAGAGATTTGGTGCAGAAAGGAGGCCTAAGGAAGAAGAAGGTAACAGATCTATCAAAAACACAGAAAACAAGCAATATATAAATGTCTGTTTACAGCTCGTTGCCTTGGAGACCGACCGCCGCTGCTAGAAAGCAGGACATACAAGCTCTTTTCGGCTGACTTTGTAAGCACTTCTTTAAAGCTGAAGATGCAAATAAACAAGACGTACCTTGTTGGCCTTGCCCTTGGGGCAGCAGGAACTGTGTAGGGGACTGGAGAGGATGGCCAGGAACAAGAACCAGTTGCTGGAGCTGCAGCAGTTGCTGGATATCCTGTGAAGTTGGCAGAATTTAGTAAAACTGGTAGATTTTGCAAACCCTGTCATGTCGGTTGTACTAAATGCTTGTAGTTTGCATTAAATGACAATCTTGGAGTTTCTTTCCTGATAATTTTGCTTTTTATTTTATTGTTTGATCCTCGTGGGCGTTACCTTTCCTCTTGTCATCAGCGAATGTCCCTACACATATTGGCACGGTCAGCCCTGATTGGATAATACCCAGCCAATCAAGGCATTCATAAATTTCCAGGAGGAATAGCAGAGGAACAACACAAGTGTCCCAAGAACTGTTATTTCGTGGATAATATCATGTTAACCGCAAAGCGTGGAAACTGTAAAAATGGACTAAAATACACTTGTCCTGTCTACAACCCCATAGTCATATACTGTATACTATTAGGACTTTCTGAGTTAATATTTGGGGGGTTTGCAGGGGTTCCCTGTCTACAACCCCATATTCATATACTATATACTAATAGGACTTTCTGGGGTTGCGGGGGTCTTCTCTCATGGCGAGAGTAAAGAGCGATTGCAATGAACGTCTTTGTCTCCGGAGAACCAATCCCTTCAGGTTCAAATATGGGGGGAAAAAAATGGACACTGTGCAATTCTGCATTTCACCTGGGGTGGCGCTGCAGGGAACCAAAATACTTTTTTTTTGCCAGGTTCTCCAACAGATTACAGGGAGAGGGGGCACTGTATGATCAACGTCTTGTCAAAGACCCTTCTAACAGGTGCAGGTGTATAGAGTGGGCTCATAAGTGGACTCCAATATCTGCTGTTTAACCATTTAAATGACACGTTTCTTTGGTGCAATGAGTCCGGCACTAGAGTTGAGCGGATTGCTAATAATCCCGGTCCGGCGGATCCGTTGCGAGGTTGCCCCAGAAGTCCGGATCCGATCCGGAATCCGGCCCAATGTAAGTCAATGGGGGGGGGGGAGAGAGAGAGAGTGAGAGAGAGCTCTGAATTGTAAAGCGCCGTGGAATATGTTGGCGCCATAGAAATAATAAAATAATAAAAATAAAAAAATTATATTATATTATATTATATTAGAAAAAAGTTTTTAATCCCTTCTTTATGGAGCATTTCGAAAGCGGGTATATAGAGCTGGGTCACGGGGTGAGCTCACCTCATATTCAACAGGTCATGGCTGTGAGTTGCAGCCAGAACCTGGTGCTATCTACTGCGCATTGAGCTCCTCCCGCGATTATTAACCTGTTAAACTCTGGCATGGGGGCGGGCTATTATCAGCCACGCCCGTGACATGATCGCAGGTCGTCAATGGGTCTTCATGAGAGCAAGGGGTCTGTTGAAGATCTCCATACTTATCGTAGCAACACTTCCCTTGAAATTTTGCCTGTGGCCGGGCTTCAAAGGAGACTGATTTTTGCTATACACAGCAATGCTGTGGCACTGCTGTATATAGCACAAGAGATCATATAATTGCAGGTTATTGCTCCCTAAGGGGACTATTAAACACAGTGAAAAGTATAAGAAAAAAATATTATGGAAAAAAATCCCCAGAAAAGTTCAAATCTCCTCCATTTTGCCCTATTAAAAACAATGATAATAATAATAATACAAATAATAATAATAATAAAAATAATAATAATAATAGTAATAATAAAAAACCACCTATGTGGTATCACCACATTCAGAAAAGTCTGATCTATTATAATGTAACAATTATAATTGTAATAATTAATTAATAATTATTAACCTGATTGGTAAACATTGCAAACAAAAAAATTCAAGAACATCAAAATTACATTTTTTTGTTTGCTGCAATACCATGAAAAATGGTGTAACAAACAATCAAAAAATCGTATTGATCCCAAACTAGTATCAATAGCAACATTGTCTCACCCCGCAAAAACGAAGCCATCACACAGCTCCATTGACTGAAAAATGAAAATGTTATAGGTCTTGGAAAATGACAACACAATAAAAATTTTCCTAACTTTTCTATGTGGACAGAAAAATAGAAAA
This sequence comes from Anomaloglossus baeobatrachus, assembly GCF_048569485.1. NCBI lineage: Eukaryota > Metazoa > Chordata > Amphibia > Anura > Aromobatidae > Anomaloglossus > Anomaloglossus baeobatrachus. The sequence continues at coordinate 34,917,250 of NC_134363.1, read as the reverse complement.
AGTCATGGCTCTGGAAAAAAATAAAAAGGAAGGAGAAAATGAAAACCACAAAAACTAAAAGTGACCGTGTCGCAACGGGAATAAAAATTTTTTAAAAAGGCAAAATTATGAATCGGGCTTGTTAACTTCACATTCAGCATTCCTGCTGACATTGTACAGGATCTGTAAGTTTTCAATAGTGTCTATCAGTATTTATAAAGTTCAGATATCTCCATTACATGTGACACTCAGGATCCTGTTTTTTTAACCGGACAAGCAAAAAGGGAGACTGTCTCTTTTTGTAACCGTGTTGAATAATAATAATTCAAGGCTATGGCAACATGATGCTATAGGAAAGGCATAATCTCCTGTTTGTTGTATGTTTGGTTTTGGCTTTTTTTTTTCAAGACGTTAGCAAAGAAATAAAAATTAATTGAAAAAAAGTACTGTTTTTATAAAAAGAAGTACTGTTCTTAAAAAAGAAGCACTGTTCTTATAAATAGAAGTACTGTTGTTCTTAAAAAGGAAGTACCGTACTGTTCTTAAAAAAGTAAGTGTTCTTAAAAAAGAAGTACTGTTGTTCTTAAAAAAAAGAAGCACTGTTCTAAAAAAGTAGTGTTCTTACAAAAAGAAGTACTGTTCTTATAAAAAGAGGTACTGTTGTTCTTTCAAAAAGAAGTACTGTTGTTCTTAAAAAAAAAAAAGTACTGTTCTTACTAAAAGAAGTACCGTACTGTCCTTAGGCTGCTTTCACACCTCCGTTTTTTAGCAGAGCCGGCCAATCCGGCTCTAAAACCTATGCAACGGATACGGCGACAAAACCGCATCCTTTGCATAAGTTTTTGACATGCGGCCCGTCCAGTTTTTGCCACTTGCGGCACGCTACTGAGCATGCGCAGTGGAAAAAAATGCATGTGGCGTCCTTAGGCATGCATTGCAAATGGCGCCGCATTGGCCGGATGCGGCGCAATGCGGTTTTTTTGCCGGAGACAAAAAAAACGTGCCAGGCAACGTTCCATCCGGCCGCCGCATCGGCTAAATCTGCTGCATGCGGCAAAAACCGGACCGAACGCAAGCCCATGCGGCACAATCCGGCACTAATGAAAGTCTATGCAAAAAAAACGCAACCGGCGGCAACAAAAAAATGGTTGCGGTTTTTTTTGTTCAAATCAAAGTTTATTAGAATAGAAGAAGATAATCAAACAATTGCACAGCGCGCAGGCTGAGGGTATATATCCAAGCTAGCTGATAAAAACACAACAGTTCTTTGACTACACCTGCGCCCCTGGCGACCAAAAATAACAAGTACAATTCGTATGTGTTTGAAATAGGAAGAACAAGTTGAAAAAAAAAAGAGCTAAAGAAGAGGAGGTGGAAGAAGAATTTAGAGACAGTAAAGACAACAGAAACGTGGGAAAGTAAGATGAAAGGGGAAGGGTACAAAGAGTTCCCACCCGAGTGGACGCGCCCTCCTACATCAAAACCACATTTTCAAGGCTAACCTTATAGGTACAGAAATAAGAGAATGGAAAATTACCTACATACCTGCCCCCCCGTGAATCCATAGACCCATATCCGGTGAGTCCCTGAACATGATCCACGGGGCCCACGTAGCATCAACTTTGTCCTTGTTGCCGAGTGTCTGACCTATCAAGGTCTCCATCCTGAAGATCTCGTTGCACTCTGCTATGAATTCATCCCGTGATGGGATTCTAGTTTGCTTCCAATATCTTGGAATTAGGTTTCTGGCAGCTGTTAAAAAATGTCTTGGTTGCGGTTTTTATGCAAAGCGCTGGATTGTGCCGCACAGGAAAAACCGGATGTGTGAAAGCAGCCTTATAAAAAGAAGTACTATTCTTTCAAAAAGAAGTACTGTTCTTATAAAAAGAAGTACTGTTCTTATAAAAAGAAGTACTGTTCTTATAAAAAGTACTATTCTTACAAAAAGAAGTACTGTTCTTATAAAAAGAAGTACTGTTCTTCTAAAAAGAAGTACCGTACTGTTCTTATAAAAAGAAGTACTATTCTTACAAAAAGAAGTACTGTTCTTATAAAAAGAAGTACTATTCTTACAAAAAGAAGAAGTACTGTTCTTATAAAAAGAAGTACTATTCTTATAAAAAGAAGTACTGTTGGGCTTATAAAATGAAGTACCATTTTTATAAAAAAAAAAAGAGGTATTGTTGTTCTTAAAAAGTCTCTTGTTCCCATTACCATTAGGGTTTTGGTTCGTCACTGAAGCCATACTGTCTGCCGGAAGCATTGTACAATTGTACATTGTCCATCGCGATATGCTGTCACTTTCATAGTTTTGGTAAAGACTTAAAAAAAAAACAGAAGATATTTCAACATGATGAAAAAACCTGGTGTGAACCTCGCCTTATTTTCCCTACCCCTTCTTTTCCTTTGGTCTCTGTGGGGGGGGGGGGGTCATATTGAGCTGATACACCACTTCTGCCACAATGTTGACCAGTTTTAGATGCCTTGCTTAAAAAAACCCTGAGTGTTTGTACACATTCCTGTATATCATGAAGCTTTACAATTTAAAGAAAAAGTGCAAATTCTTTATTCGCAATCAAGTCACCGTGATCCGGGACGCACGCCTTGCTCACCTGTGCAGTGAGGTGGATGGGCTGGGACAAAGCAAGTTGGGGGGGTTGCTGTTGGCTGTTGGGGGTAGACTGGCTGTCGGACCCTGACTGCGAGGCGCTGGCGGCGGCAGCGGCGTTGGATTGCTGGACAGCGGCTGCTAGAAGCTGAGCTTGCTGGAGAAGCAACTGCTGCTGTGCAGGGAGGAGTGCAGTTAGCTGCAGGCACGAAAAAATAAAAGCGGGGAAGAAAAAAAAAAATAAAGCAAGAAATAAGAACCAAAAAGGATAAAAGAAAGGGGTCAAAGGTACAAAAAAAGAGCAAAAACACAGAGGGACCCAGGAGATGTGGAAAGAAGAAAAAGACAATGCAGTGAGAAAAGCGAATCAGAACGATGCAAAGCTGCAAATGCTTTCCTATAAGACATGCAGTCATATCTGACACCATAAATACTGACACATGCACAAACATGTAGAGAAACCAGGTCAATGCATAGCTCATTTACACCACCGGTTTATTCACCAAGGTGCGTAAACATTTTACTGCTGATCAGTCTCTTGGTGGTTTAGAAAAGTCGGTGAAAAAGAGATCACAAACATCTGGATCCAACAGAGCAAGACCAGACAGTAAATACAAGGTATGGCTTCAACAGCCGTGATCAGGACATAGTAAAGGCTATACATGTATGTATGACGAAAAACACCTTTGTATTAAGTCTTAATAAAAAAAAAAAAATCAATTGTTTTTCTTTCTACAGATCTGTGTGTCCCCATGGGGTAAAGAAAAATATTAATAAAAAAACATCCAGTGATCTCCGATTCTGCAGTGATATTCTCTTCCATTTGTTGCCAATTTTTAGTCTTAACATCTATTTGGTGGCTTAGGATGAGGTAGGGGACAAAACTTAAAAGAGCATGACTGCAGGGTCAGAATTCAAAAGTTTTGTTTGCTGTCTGTTACCATGGAGACACAAATTTGTCTGTTGAACAAGGCACAATTGTTTATTTAAATTCAAATTTCAAATCCACCCGACATTCCAACACCGCAGCTCCGGCAGACCCTCTGCAGCCAATCACTTGCATGGACAGCAGCGGACCAATAAGGGTGCACTCACCTGAGTCATATGACTATCTAAAGTATCGGATCGCATCACCCGGCACGGCCGCACACTCTCCTACCAAGAGCGAGTCGGCTGCATGTATTTCTATGCAGCTGACACGCTCCTGTCCGGAGAGTCTGCAGCCGTGCCGGGTGATGCGATCCGATAATCGTGCATCATACTTCGTGTGAGCACACCCTCAGGCTTGAGATTGGCTGCAGCAGTCACATGAATGATGTACCACATGTCACCAGCTGCAGGACCGAAGAGGACCACCAGTGGGGCAGCATTGGGATGGTGGTGGCTTTGAAAGGTGTGTTATGGTTATTTTTAATACACCTTGCCTGTGGTTAGACAAATTTCTCTAAATTCCAGAATACCCCTTTGAAGGGGTTGTCTACTACTTTTACATTGATCGCCTACCCTTAGGATAGGTCATCAATGTCTTATTGGCCAGGGTCCAACACCCGGCACCTCTGCCGATCAGCTGTCCTCGGTCCCAGCGGCAGCAGCAGGCAGCCAGAAATGCTACGTTCTGGAGCTGCCCTGTCTTCTGGTAGAGAGGCTTTGAATAGGAGCCGGATGTGCAGTACCAAGCCGTGTTCGCTATCAGAAGATGGAGCAGTGTCGAAACTGATCGTTTCCGGCTGCCCGCTGCCGAGACCGAGAACACCTGATCAGCGGGGGTGCGGGATGTCGGACCCCGGCCAATGAAACATTGATGACCTATCCTAAAGCCTGCTTTACACGGTACGATCTATCGTGCAATTTCACGATCGATCGTACCCGCCCCTGTCGTTTGTGCATCACGGGCAATTAGTTTCCCGTGGCGCACAAAGTCGTTAACCCCCGTCACACGCACTTATCTGCTGTGCGACGTCGCTGTGGCGGCGAACATCCTCTTCCTGAAGGGGGAGGGACGTTCGGCGTCACAGCGACATCACACGGCAGCCGGCCAATAGAAGCGGAGGGGCAGAGATGAGCTGGAAGTAAACATCCCGCCCACCTCCTTCCTTCCGCATAGCCGGCGGGTGCCGCGGGACGGAGGTAAGCTGCTGTTCATCGTTCCCGGGGTGTCACATGAAGCGGCGTGTGCTACCCCGGGAACGATGAGCAACCGGCGCCATTTTAATTAAACGAGATTATGAAACCGAGCAACGAGTACATGACTCACGATTTGTGAGCGATACTGCGTCGCTTGGAGGGGTCACACAGCCCGACGTCGCAAGCGATGCCGGATGTGCGTCACAAAAACCGTGACCCTGACGATCTATCGCACGATAGATCGTCTCGTGTAAAGCACCCTTAAGGATAGGCCATCAATATAAAAGTAGTGGACAACCCCTTTAAGCGCAACTGTGGGGGTTCTAGAATGCTCAGCACCAAAAGGATCACAGGATCGCCCATTAATTTACAAATAATACCAACACACTTACCCCAGCCAGCTGGCTGCCAGCAAGGAGGAGTTGAGTTTGAGGGAGGGAGGTAGGTGGTTGCTGAGGGGCGGAGGGAGCCTGTGGGGTTGGGGGAGCAGAAGGCGTTGGGGGGACCGGAGTGCCGGGAAGGGATGGGGATCTCTCCCCACATTCTTCATCTGTAATCTGCATTAAAAGAAGACAAAGTTTTAGCTTAAAAAAAATAGATGTATAAACTCCTAAAAACACATTTTTTTTCGGAAGTAATATTCCAAACTGCGTCACTGGTTGTTTGTGCTGATTATACTTCTCCTTTAAATCCAGATTCAGCACTTTATAATGGGGCTAGGGAACTAAATGATGAAAACCCAGAATACAAGAACTCTGGTCTGTAGGGAAATAAAGTGACAGGGGAACAGGGGGTTATGGGGAAGTTTAAAAAAAGTGAACTCAGGAAACGGGTGCGATGCTGTTACAGGCCCGGGGCTTCCCCTAATATGTTCTTGATGCACAGATGATCACGGTGAAGCACACAAAGAGGCCTCAGAGACCGCGCCGTGTACTCAATGTGAAGTAACACTTTTGTGGTGTCTGATATCTACAGTATATCACAAAAGTGAGTACACCCCACACATTTTTGTAAATATTTTATTATATCCTTCATGGGACCACACTGAAGATCTGACCCCATGATACATTGCACAGTAGTCAGTGTGCCCTCTAAATAATGCAACACATAGCCGTGAATGTCTAAACCGCGGGCAACAAAAATGAGTATAGCCCTAAGTGAAAATGGCCAAATTGTGCCCAAAGTGTGAATATTTTGTGTGGCCACCATTATTTTCCAGCACGGCCTTAGCTCTCTTGGGCATGGAGGTCACTAGAGCTTTACCTGAGCCGCTGGATCCTCTTCCATCCTCCAGGACGACATCACGGAGCTGGTGGATGTTACAGACCTTGCGCTCCTCCACCTTCTGTTTGAGGAGGCTGCACAGATGCTCCATATTGTTCAGGTCTGGAGAGGCTTGGCCGGTGCAACACCTTTACCCTTAGTTACTTGAGCAAGGCAGTGGTGGGTTTGGAGGTGTTTGGGGTCATCATGTTGGAATATGAAGGGAGGGGATCATGCTCTGTTTCAGTATATCACATGACATGTTGGCAATCATGGTTCCCTCATTGAACTGTAGCTCCTTACAACCATCAGCACTCAAGCAGCCCCAAACCATGACCCTTCACCACCATGCCTGACTGTAGGCAGGACACACTTGTTTTTGTCCTCCTCACCTGGTTACCACCACACATATCTGACACCATCTGAACCAAATAAGTTTATCTTGTTGTCATCAGACTAAAGGCTGTTGTTCCAATAATCCATGTCCTTAGTCTGCCTGTTTTCAGCAAACCTTTTTCAGATTTTTTGTGGATCATCTTTAGAAGAGGCTTCCTTTTGGAATGACAGCCATGCATACCAATTTCATGCAGTGTGCGACGTATGGTCTGAGCACTGACAGACTGATCCCCTCCCACACCCCTGTAACCTCTGCAGTGTATATGGTCTGAGCACTGACAGGTGGACCCCACACCCCTGTAACCTCTGCAGTGTGTGGTGTACGGTCTGAGCACTGACAGGTGGACCCCACACCCCTGTAACCTCTGCAGTGTGTGGTGTATGGTCTGAGCACTGACAGGTGGACCCCACACCCCTGTAACCTCTGCAGTGTGTGGTGTATGGTCTGAGCACTGACAGGTGGACCCCCCACCCCTGTAACCTCTGCAGTGTATGGTGTATGGTCTGAGCACTGACAGGTGGACCCCCCACCCCTGTAACCTCTGCAGTGTATGGTGTATGGTCTGAGCACTGACAGGCGGACCTGCCCCCCATTCACATCTGAGACCTTCTAACACTAATGAGTTACATAACACCGGGGAGGCAAAATGGCTAACTGGACACAAATTGTCCATTTTGAGTAAGGGGTGTACTCACTTTCGTTACCAGTGGTTTAGACATTAATGGCTATGTGACTTATTTACACTGTTATGTTAAAGCAGTGCTAGAAAATAATGGTAACCACACAAACTATTTACCATTTGGGCACAAATTGGCCATTTTAACATAGGGGTGTACTCACTTTTGTTGCCAGCGGTTTAGACATTAATGACTGTGTGTTGAGTTATTTAGAGAACACCACATTTACCCTATTATACAAGCTGCACACTGACTAGTACATTGCATTAGAGTGTCAGATCTTCAGTGTTGTCCCATGAAAAGATGTAATGAAGATATTTATGAAAATGTGAGGGGGTGTACTCACTTTTGTAATATACATCTATAAGCAATGGTTTCCAACCCGGACTGCTACAATAGTTGGGTAACTATAACGCCAAGTATGACATGACAGTTTTGCAAAAGTTAGAGTACCACCGGGTAATGTATGGAAGCGTAAAGTTTAATTTTCGAAAGACAAGTCAAGAGCAGAAGGCCATATTTTCGATCAGAGTGCGATCCGACACAACATTGGATTGCGTTGGGACCAATGTTAGTCTAGGAGGCCGTCGTGCATGTGTCAGAATATTTCTGCGTGCCCGAGTTTGATCTGATATTCTGATCGCACTCGGCCGTGGAACTCTTCGGACTGCACTCGGATGACATCTGAGTGCAATCCGATTTTTGTGAACTAACAATATAAAAGATAGAGGTTATTATTTTTTTTTTTACTCTATCTTCTCCACCTCTGAGAAAATCAGATAACCGCATAATCACATTCTGATTAGCATAATTTTTCAGATTTTCTCGGATGGGAAAACATGGTCGTCTGCACCTATCCTTAAGCCTGTTTTACATGGGACGACTGATCGTGCGATTTCACGATCGATCGTACCCGCCCCCCGTCGTTTGTGCGTCACGGGCAAATCAGTGCCCGTGTCGCACAAAGTCGTGAAACCCCCGTCACACGTACTTACCTGCTGAGCGACCTCGCTGTGGGCGGCGAACGTCCACTTCCTGAATGGGGAGGGACGTTCGGCGTCACAGCGACGTCACACAGCCGCCGGCCAATAGAAGCGGAGGGGCGGAGATGAGCGGGATGTAAACATCCCGGCCACCTCCTTCCTTCCACATAGCCGGCGGGAGCCGTAGGACGCAGGTAAGCAGAGTTCATCGCTCCCATGGTGTCACACGGAGCGACGTGTGCTGCCACGGGACCGATGAACAACCGGCACAAGTAAAAATAAACGATATTATGAAACTGAGCGACGAGTACACGACTCACGATTTGTGAGCGATACTGCATCGCTCAGAGGTTTCACACGAGACGACGTCGTGTATGATGCCGGATGTGCATCACGAAAACCGTGACTCCGACGATGCATCGCACGATCCGTCGTCTCGTGTAAAGCACCCTTTACTCTTATCTGCACCCAACCCTAAAAGTGAAAATACACAGAAGACTGAACACGATGATCTTGGAGAGATGAGCCAGCCATCTCTTGTGTATGGGGGTATCCAAACTCCCCAGAGGAAGACGCGATCGGGCACAATGGATTTCGAGCTTCCAGAGGTATCTTGCAGCAGATAACTTCCCTCTCCCCATTAAAAACACACACTTTTGATCAAGTCAAGAAGAATAGCTGTCTGCCATTGACTATGAGTGAAGAATAGCTGTCGGTTGAGAGCTACTCGGAGTGTATTGGTAGTCTATGGAGCCATTAGGATTCACCTTTGGAGACATTGAGAAGGGAGATCCCTTGTTTTGCTGCACCTAAAAGAAAAAAATAAAATAAAATTGGGCAATGCAAGCATAACCTTGACCTGTAATCAACATGACCAGGAAAGCGACCACGTACCTCATGTAAAGAATCTGCACCGTTCCTTTCACTGTCTGTGAGAACAAAATATACAGATTATCACAAACAATACAAGACGGGCGTTACATTGCAGACTCCACGTCTCTTAAGACATTTGTCACCAAAATATGAAATCTACGTCTTCTTATGAGCTTGCATCTACGTGCACCATTATACAAGACAATATCTGGCATAAAGTACAGTAAATCTACAGCCAAACTTTTCCCAGTTTTCCAGGTAACTCTGAAAAGTGGACGGAAAAGTGCAAATGAGCAAAAAATAAAATTGCAAACTATTCCACCCATGGGGGGGGGGATCATAATTTACACCAAATTCTGGCATAAAGAGTTTCTTCCTCTGTCGCTCAACTGCATCCACTTTTGAGTCGCTTTTAAAAAGGGCGACAAAAAGAGGATATAATTACAAAATTACTTGGAAAATGTGTCCCACACTATAACTTGCATCTTTTATTTCTGCCACTGTTGTGCAACAAAATTTGTCTCGTTGCCTAAAAAGAGCCAACGCATAAAATTGTGATGGGTCCAATTTTTATAGCTACCCTGTTTTCACTAAAATAAGACCAAGTAGGATTTTTGGGGCTTCTTTGAGTATGGTTAAAATATAAGCCCTACTTCAAAAATAAGCCTTAGTTGCATAAGGGTGTGTCCAAGCATCTAAAAAAAAAATAAAGAATATAGCAGGATTCTTCAGCAAAGAAAGCAAACACTCCCCAAAAGAAAGCAGACACTCCGCAAAAAGAAAGCAGACACTCCGCAAAAGAAAGCAGACACTCCGCAAAAGAAAGCAGACACTCCGCAAAAAGAAAGCAGACACTCCCCAAAAAGAATGCAGACACTCCCCAAAAAGAAAGCAGACACTCCCCAAAAAGAAAGCAGACACGCCTCAAAAGAAAGCAGACACTCCTCAAAAAGAAAGCAGACACTCCCCAAAAAGAAAGCAGGACACCTCCCCAAAAAGAAAGCAGAAAACCACAAAAGAAAGCAGAAAACCACAAAAGAAAGCAGGACACCTCCCCAAAATAAAGCAGAAAACCACAAAAGAAAGCAGGACACCTCCCTAAAATAAAGCAGAAAACCACAAAAGAAAGCAGAAAACCACAAAAGAAAGCAGGACACCTCCCCAAAAAGAAACCAGACATTCCCCAAATGAAAGCAGACACTCCCCAAAAAGAAAGCAGACACTCCCCAAAAAGAAAGCAGACACTCCCCAAAAAGAAAGCGGACACCTCCCCAAAAGAAAGCAGGACACCTCCCCAAAAAGAAAGCAGACACTCCCCAAAAAGAAAGCGGACACCTCCCCAAAAGAAAGCAGGACACCTCCCCAAAAAGAAAGCAGACACCTCCCCAAAAAGAAACCAGACATTCCCCAAATGAAAGCAGACACTCCCCAAAAAGAAAGCAGACACTCCCCAAAAAGAAAGCAGACACTCCCCAAAAAGAAAGCAGACACTCCCCAAAAAGAAAGCAGACACTCCCCAAAAAGAAAGCAGACACTCCCCAAAAAGAAAGCAGACACCCCCCAAAAAGAAAGCAGACACTCCTCAAAAGAAACCAGAAAACCACAGAAGAAAGCAGACACTCCTCAAAAGAAAGCAGGACACCTTCCCAAAAGAAAGCAGACATCCCCAAAAGAAAGCAGACATCCCCAAAAGAAAGCAGACATCCCTAAAAGAAAGCAGACATCCCTAAAAGAAAGCAGAAAACCACAAAAAAAAGCAGACAAAGGCTCCCCCCTAAAAAAATTAAAAAAAAAACAAAACAAAAAAAACCCCACACAATTACAGTTAGCAAGTGCTGATGGTGGATGGGATCTCACACAGAGATCTGTGTCACTTTCAGGTCCCTCACTGTTCCAGCTGATCTGACAAACAGATCGGGTACCAGTATCATTCTGCGCAAATGATACTGCTTCCAGTCACTAGGAGGAGCCAACCGCTGTAGAGCGCAGGGGAATTTGACAGCGATGCAGATTTGTATGTGAGAGCCCATTCACTTGCCAACGCTAAAGGCCCCGTCACACGCAATGACGTATCTAATGATATATCGCCGGGGTCACGGATTCCGTGACGCACATCCGGCATCGTTAGCGATGTCGTTGCGTGTGACACCAACGAGCGACCGTTAACAATGGAAAATACTCACCAAATCGTCTATCGTGCACCCGTCGTTCATTTTCAAAAAATCGTTGATTGTTGAGGTCGCAGGTTGTTCGTCGTTCCGTGGCAGCACACATCGCTACGTGTGACACCGCGGGAACGACGAACTACAGCTTACCTGCGGCCGCCGGCAATGAGGAAGGAAGGAGGTGGGCGGGATGTTACGGCCGCTCATCTCTGCCCCTCCGTTTCTATTGGCCGGCCGCTTAGTGACGCCGCTGTGACGCCGCACGAACCGCCCCCTTAGAAAGGAGGCGGTTCTCCGGCAACAGCGACGTCGCTAGACAGGTAAGTCCATGTGAGGGCTCCTAACGATATTGTGCGCCGGGCAGCGATTTGACCGTGACACAAACGACGGGGGCGGGTACGCTCGCTAGCGATATCGCTGCGTGTGACGGGGCCTTCATTGTTTGGGGTCTTGTAAGTGTGATTCTTTAAGGCGGTGTCTGGTTTCTTTTGGGAGCAAATTTAGCACTATATAGAGAATTATAAATTTAAGTAGGTAATTTAACCCTTTATAAATATGGTATAAGACATCCCCTGAAAATAAGCTCTTGGAGAAAAAAATAATATAAAACCCTGTCTTATTTGGGGGGAAACACAGATATTTTTCCTCCAAATTTACCTACTGCCCCCAACCATTAATCCCCTATAACTTTGCTGCTGCATCATAATAATACTGCAATAGATATGCATAGTCAGCAATAGTAAAAAAAAAACAAGAACATAAACTTCCTAATTATACCACATCAAGCTTTAATATATAATACAGGAGGTTCCCATGATGGCATCATGTATGAAAGTTTTGCTCAGTACAGTGGAAACTGTTCGCTGGTAACTTTTCACGCAAAAAAAGTACCCTAGTTCCAGTCGACTACTATAATATACAGGAAAGGACTTCCTCAATGTATCACACTGGGGTAGAGATTCCCACAGTCTAAAAAAAGAAAAGTCACTAACTGGACTTCCCTTACTTTAACATTGGAAAAAGGGCCACAGTTCAAAGGGAGAGCGCTGCATCATACAGCAGAGAGAAGAGTTTATATTGTACTTTGTAGCAGGTGGGCAACCAGTGCAATGACTGGCACAGGGTGGAGGCATCAGTGTAGCAGTTGGAGAGGAATATGATGCTGGCTGCTGAAATCAAGATGAATTGGGGGGAAGTTTACCATTGGTGCAATTTGGGCCACAAGCATTAAGGGGGCCACATCCACCTCCAAAACGGGTGCAATTTAGCGTTTACATGAGCTCCTGGGCTGCAAAGGGCCCATATATTCTTCTTGCACAGGGGCCTTTTTCTGTCCGTGATCAGCATGATATACTATGAAGGGCCTATATCATTATTAGGGGGCTGGCTTTTCTTAAGGAAGGCTTCATGGGAAGTGGTGATTTGCATAATAATGATAAGGAAAGATAGTGAATTTAAAGGGAAACTCCATCAAAAGCTGTTCTACTTTTCAAAGCAGAGATCTATTTAATTTATATACAGTACAGACCAAACGTTTGGACACACCTTCTCATTCAAAGAGTTTTCTTTATTTTCAGGACTCTGAAAATTGTAGATTCACATTGAAGGCATCAAAACTATGAATTAAAACATGTGGAATGAAATACTTAAAAAAGTGTGAAACAACTGAAAATATGTCTTATATTCTAGGTTCTTCAAAAGTAGCCACCTTTTGCTTTGATTACTGCTTTGCACACTCTTGGTATTCTCTGGATGAGCTTCAGGAGGTAGTCACCGGAAATGGTTTTCCAATAGTCTTGAAGATGCTTAGCACTTGTTAGCCCTTTTGCCTTCACTCTGCGGTCCAGCTCACCCCAAACCATCTCGATTGGGTTCACATTGTTAGAGTTTGTATTATGGCAAGAAAAAAGCAGCTAAGTAAAGAAAAACGAGTGGCCATCATTACTTTAAGAAATGAAGGTCAGTCCGAAAAATTGGGAAAACTTTGAAAGTGTCCCCAAGGGCAGTGGCAAAAACCATCAAACACCACAAAGAAACTGGCTCACATGAGGACCACCCCAGAAAAGGAAGAGCAAGAGTCACCTCTGCTGCGGAGGATAAGTTTATCAGAGTCACCAGCCTCAGAAATCGCAGGTTAACAGCAGCTCAGATTAGAGACCAAGTCAATGCCACTCAGAAGCATGGAGGAGGAGGTGTGATGGCTTTGCTGGTGACACTGTTGGGGATTTATTCAAAATTGAAGGCATACTGAACCAGCATGGCTACCACAGCATCTTGCAGCGGCGTGCTATTCCATCCGGTTTGGATTTAGTTGGACCATCATTTATTTTTCAACAGGACAATGACCCCAAACACACCTCCAGGCTGTGTAAGGACTATTTGACTAAGAAGGAGAGTGATGGGGTGCTACGCCAGATGACCTGGCCTCCACAGTCACCAGACCTGAACCCAATCGAGATGGTTTGGGGTGAACTGGACCGCAGAGTGAAGGCAAAAGGGCCAACAAGTGCTAAGCATCTCTGGGAACTCCTTCAAGACTGTTGGAAAACCATTTCCGGTGACTACCTCTTGAAGCTCATCAAGAGAATGCCAAGAGTGTGCAAAGCAGTAATCAAAGCAAAAGGTGGCTACTTTGAAGAACCTAGAATATAAGACATATTTTCAGTTGTTTCACACTTTAAGTATTTCATTCCACATGTGTTAATTCATAGTTTTGATGCCTTCAATGTGAATCTACAATTTTCAGAGTCCTGAAAATAAAGAAAACTCTTTGAATGAGAAGGTGTGTCCAAACTTTTGGTCTGTACTGTATATAAATATATATATATATATATATATATATATATATATATATATATATATATATATATATATATATATATATATATCTCAACAGGTTGCCTAGAGGTGGTGTGATCTCGTCATGGGATAAGTTGCAGCTTCGCTTTCCAAAACTGACCAGGACTTGTGTATAGTCAGTCGGCGCCTTGTTCCCCAGTTACACCCCTGATGGGGCTACGTATGAATTCTACAGTCGGTATAAATGTGGGCAAGTAAAGAAGTAAAGCCTTCATGGTCTGGCCGTCTCACATGACGTGACGCGTACGAGAAGAGGGGCGATCACTATCCGTCAGTGTCACATGCAGACAGGAGAAAAGCCATTACCTGCTACACCCCCTTCTGCGTGCAATTTGCCGAGGTGTCCCGGTTTCGACATTCTTATTTCTGTTGACACAAAGTGAGAAGGTTCATCAGAACTCAGTTTACAGATATATTTATAGATATATAATAATCATTTTTACTTCTATAGCGCCAACATATTCCTCAGCACTTTACAATATCAGACATTACAGAGTAAACACATAATTCATCAGATACCAAGAGGAGTGAGGTTCTGGCTCGCGAGCTACAATCAATGAGGAAATAGGGAAGGCACAAAAGGTAAAATGGTAAAAAAAAGTGCTTGTATTGTCTGGTCCAACAAACACATTTAAAACTGTGGGTATTGGGAATTAATCGTATTGCCCAGGGTAGTGCATTCTAGAGAAATGACGCAGCTCCCGAGAAGTCTTGGAAGGTTCGGATTATAGAGGATGTCAGGTCATTAGCGGAATGGAGGGCACGGGTAGGGGGATAGACAGAGATGAGGGAGGAGATGTAGGTCGGTGCAGAACTGTGGAGGAGTTTGTGGATGAGAGTGATAAATTCATATTGTACTGATGAGCAACCAGTGGAATGACTGGCACAGCATAGAGGCACCAGTGTAACGGTTGGAGAGGAATATGATCCTGGCTGCTGCATTCAGGATGAATTGGAAAGGGGAGAGTTTACAAAGAAGGAGAGTGATTAGTAGAGTTGCAGTAGTCCATATGAGAATGAATAAGGGCGACAGTAAGTTTTTGGAAAGTCAAAGGTAATAAAAGGTCAAATTCTAGAGGTGTTTTTGAGGTGTAGGTGACAGGAGTGAGTGATCGGATGTAGGGAGTGAAGGAGAGATCTCAGTCAAATATGACCCCAAGCCAATGTGATTTGTGCAAAGAACAAGCATAGACCAATGGGGCTCGCGGGAAGCAATGAGGTGGAAGAGATGGGGGACTGAAGAGGTTTAGGTTAAAATAACCCATGTATTTTTCAAAAATGTTGCAGGACCCTTTAAATGGAACATTTTTGCATTGAAGATTTTAATTTCTACCTTTAGACTTTCATTATTATGGGATGGAACTAACGTGATAATAGAAGAGGCGATTCCCTATGGTCAACACGTACAGTCTATTATATAACAGCCTGTCCATGCCGCCCCACAGGCTTCAGTCCTACTGACAGTCCCCCCTTGTGGACTGAGGAGCTCCAAACAGGACTGTAAGGAATGGGGAACCCTTCAAGATTTATGTCATCATTTCTCTACTTTCCCGCTTTCAATTTCTCCTTGATTTTCTACATCATGTACGATTTATAAAAAAGACTAGACCAAAAACAGGAAAACTGCTTACAAAAAAGGAAATAAAAAGTAGATGTTCTAATAAATATTACAGTGAGCGCTGCACAGGGTCCTTCCGATACTGGTGAAATTATAGCTTTTTTGGTATTTTGGCAAAAAAAAGGGAGAAATACATAGAAGACTTGCAGTTGTAATGAGAGGCGTATAATAGCGACATATCATAAAAAGCCTTACGTACACTATTTCACACACACATCCACTCTGTGAACAAAAGATAGTGGGGTTTACTGATTTTTTCAAGGAGGCAGATGGGGGGACTCTCACTTCTGCTTCTGGTTTCCCTGCTATAAGCCGATTTACCGAAAAATAAACTAAAAATACACACGGCACTTAAGAAATACCACAGTGTCCCCATGCAGCGTGCACATAGACAAACCTCCCTATAGCCATAATTGTAACATTATTTGTAAATCTGCTCATTGACATGATATTTGAGGTCTGAATACAGTGTGTATATATACTACTGATATTGTCCATTCTCTGTAGATCTAAAGCTATGGCTAGGGATGAGAAGTCCCATGGAAGTTCAGATTCGGCAGGACTATAGTTAAAAGTTTGGTTCGAGACCTGAACTTGACTCCGGACCCCATATAAGTCAACAGAGACCCGGACGTCTGTCCTGTAAAATGGTTGTAGTAAGGGTTAGAGGGCTGTAAAAGGAAGCAAAATGGGGACAATTGTCCTACAAACAAATGTTGATAGCGAATACATTTTTCTTAAAAAAATGACGTGGGGTCCCCCCTATTTTTGATAACCGGCGCAGGTAAAGCGGATACCTGGAAGCTGATATTATCAGGCTGGGAAGTTCCAAGGTTATTTGGCCCTTCTCAACCTTAAAATAGCAGCCTGCAGCCACCCCAGAAGTGGCGCATCTATTAGATGCACCAATTCTGGCTTTTTGCAATTGCTCCGGTGAGGTGGCAATCAGGGTAATACTTTTAGGGTTTATGCCAGCTGTGAATTGACAGCAGGCATCAAGCCCAGAGGTTAGTAATGGAGAGACCAGACACCTCCATTACTAACCTAGTAAGCATAGAGTTAACAAAAAAAACCACACAGAAAAATATTTTATTTGAATAAACACACCCTACCCCCCACACGCCCTTGTTTACCAATGTATTAATTAAAAAGAAATCCTGGAAGTTCCGACATAATCCAATGGTGTGTTGTTCCATGATTACCATAGATTTCTATGGAGTTTCATTCTGAGAACATCTTCATAATGAGGCTCCATAGGTCACTCGTGATCAGCGGCCGACTGCCGCTGAGCAGAAGTGACCTATGGAGCATCGTCTCAGAATGAAGATCCATAGGAATCGATGGGAATTGTATGACATTGCACCATTGGGTGTCTACGTGTGTGCTCGTATATCTGCTTAATGTATGTGTGCATGTCTGAAGAAAACCTCTCCAACATGCCAGATGCCACTCAAGTTGGTTATGACAATTAACTACAATCAGGTGAAGACCCCATTGAGGACAACGAGCAGCAGATGAGCTTCCCTGAGACGGTTTCTGACAGTTTGCGGAGAAATTCTTTATTTTTGCATCGATCGTTGCATTCGCTGTCCGGGTCGCCGGTCTCAAACGATCTTAGAGGTGAAGATACTGGATGTGGAGGTCCTGGGCCGGTAGAGGTGAAGATGCTGGATGTGGAGGTCCTGGGCCGGTAAAGGTGAAGATGCTGGATGTGGAGGTCCTGGGCAGGTAGAGGTGAAGATGCTGGATGTGGAGGTCCTGGGCCGGTAGAGGTGAAGATGCTGGATGTGGAGGTCCTGGGCCGGTAAAGGTGAAGATGCTGGATGTGGAGGTCCTGGGCCGGTAGAGGTGAAGATGCTGGATGTGGAGGTCCTGGGCCGGTAGAGGTGAAGATGCTGGATGTGGAGGTCCTGGGCCGGTAGAGGTGAAGATGCTGGATGTGGAGGTCCTGGGCCGGTAGAGGTGAAGATGCTGGATGTGGAGGTCCTGGGCCGGTGCGGTTACACGTGGTTTGCAGTTGTGAGCTCAGTTGGTTATTCAAATTCTCTGAAACGCCTTTGGGGACGGCTTATGGTAGAGAAATAAACATTCAATTCACGGGCAACAGCTCTGGTGGACATTCCTGCAGTCAGCATGCAAAATGTGACATCTGTGGGGTTGTGCAGTGTGAAAAAACTGCACATTTTAGAGTGGCCTTATATTGTGGCCAGCCTAAGGCGCACCTGTGCAATAATCATGTTGTCTAATCAGCATCTTGATATGCCGCACCTGTGAGGTGGGTGGATTATCTCCGCAGAGGAGAAGTGATCACTAACACAGATTAGACAAATTTGTGTGAACAATATTTGAGAGAAAAAGGTCTTTTGTGCACATAAAAAGTTTTGAGTTCAGTTCATGAAAAATGTGAGCAAAAGCAAAAGTGTTTTCTTTATATTTTTGTTCAGTGTAGATCAGCCAGTGTTATTTTGAAAGCCTGTTACCTCTGCTGCTTTAATGTAGCGACCAGAGAAAAGTAGGCTAAATGTGGGGGACCGCAACTTGAGGGCCACTGATTAGTGATTGCCCACAGGCCAAAATTTGGTAGCCAGCACTTAGATGTAACTCAAGTAATGTATGTACAAAAGTGACTGCACCAGCAGAACAGTGAGTGCAGCTCTGGAGTATAATACAGGAGGTAACTCAGGATCAGTAATGTAATGTATGTACACAGTGACTGCACCAGCAGAATAGTGAGTGCAGCTCTGGAGTATAATACAGGAGGTAACTCAGGATCAGTAATGTAATGTATGTACACAGTGACTGCACCAGCAGAATAGTGAGTGCAGCTCTGGAGTATAATACAGGAGGTAACTCAGGATCAGTAATGTAATATATGTACACAGTGACTGCACCAGCAGAATAGTGAGTGCAGCTCTGGAGTATAATACAGGAGGTAACTCAGGATCAGTAATGTAATGTATGTACACAGTGACTGCACCAGCAGAATAGTGAGTGCAGCTCTGGAGTATAATACAGGAGGTAACTCAGGATCAGTAATGTAATGTATGTACACAGTGACTGCACCAGCAGAATAGTGAGTGCAGCTCTGGAGTATAATACAGGAGGTAACTCAGGATCAGTAATGTAATGTATGTACACAGTGACTGCACCAGCAGAATAGTGAGTGCAGCTCTGGAGTATAATACAGGAGGTAACTCAGGATCAGTAATGTAATGTATGTACACAGTGACTGCAGCAGCAGAATAGTGAGTGCAGCTCTGGAGTATAATACAGGAGGTAACTCAGGATCAGTAATGTAATGTATGTACACAGTGACTGCACCAGCAGAATAGTGAGTGCAGCTCTGGAGTATAATACAGGAGGTAACTCAGGATCAGTAATGTAATGTATGTACACAGTGACTGCAGCAGCAGAATAGTGAGTGCAGCTCTGGGGTATAATACAGGAGGTAACTCAGGATCAGTAATGTAATGTATGTACACAGTGACTGCACCAGCAGAATAATGAGTGCAGCTCTGGAGTATAATACAGGAGGTAACTCAGGATCAGTAATGTAATGTATGTACACAGTGACTGCACCAGCAGAATAGTGAGTGCAGCTCTGGAGTATAATACAGGAGGTAACTCAGGATCAGTAATGTAATGTATGTACACAGTGACTGCACCAGCAGAATAGTGAGTGCAGCTCTGGAGTATAATACAGGAGGTAACTCAGGATCAGTAATGTAATGTATGCACACAGTGACTGTACCAGCAGAATAGTGAGTGCAGCTCTGTAGTATAATACAGGAGGTAACTCAGGATCAGTAATGTAATGTATGTACACAGTGACTGCACCAGCAGAATAGTGAGTGCAGCTCTGGAGTATAATACAGGAGGTAACTCAGGATCAGTAATGTAATGTATGTACACAGTGACTGCACCAGCAGAATAGTGAGTGCAGCTCTGGAGTATAATACAGGAGGTAACTCAGGATCAGTAATGTAATGTATGCACACAGTGACTGTACCAGCAGAATAGTGAGTGCAGCTCTGTAGTATAATACAGGAGGTAACTCAGGATCAGTAATGTAATGTATGTACACAGTGACTGCACCAGCAGAATAGTGAGTGCAGCTCTGGAGTATAATACAGGATCAGTAATGTAATGTATGTACACAGTGACTGCACAAGCAGAATACTGAGTGCAGCTCTGGAGTATAATACAGGAGGTAACTCAGGATCAGTAATGTAATGTATGTACACAGTGACTGCACCAGCAGAATAGTGAGTGCAGCTCTGTAGTATAATACAGGAGGTAACTCAGGATCAGTAATGTAATGTATGTACACAGTGACTGCACCAGCAGAATAGTGAGTGCAGCTCTGGAGTATAATACAGGATCAGTAATGTAATGTATGTACACAGTGACTGCACAAGCAGAATACTGAGTGCAGCTCTGGAGTATAATACAGGAGGTAACTAAGGATCAGTACAGTATCAGTAATGTAATACATTTACACAGTGACTCCACCAGCAGAATAGTGAGTGCAGCTCTGGAGTATAATACAGGAGGTAACTTGTGAGCAGTACAGCATAAGTATACACAGTGACTCCACCAGCAGAATACCGAGTGCAGCTCTGGGAGGATAATACAGCATGTAACTCATGAGCAGTACAGGATAAGTAATGTTATATATAGGCTCACACCTGCAACACTCATTATTTGTAGAAACAATCTATCTTTTCATTCTTGCACAGAACTTCCCTGGAACAGAAAAAATAAATGATGGCCTATTTTATCTTTCGATGATCGGCATATTGAAAGAGTATCGGCACTCATCCCCATCCTTGTTTACAAGGTACAACTTTATACTTTTGTTATCGGCCGTGTCTGGTTTTATGGCTCAGAGCAGTTAAGACCCATTAGGGTGTGTGCCCACGATTTGCAGCACTTTGGACGCAGCATGTTTCAGCTGCATCCAAAATTCTGCGATGTACAGTACAAGTACAGTGGATGAGATTTCTAGAAATCCTGTGCCCACTGTGCGTGTACGGCCCGCAGTGTAAAGTGACCAGCGGTACGGCTTTCCGATTCAGAAGAACGTCAATTCCCTGCTGCTGAGTCGCAAGCGTCCTCCGTATGGAGAACACTGTGAGAGACCGCAACTGCCTGAGCCCGGATTGTGGGCACGAGCAGTTGCAATCTCCTGCGGATGAGACTCGCAGCCCCGCAGGTCCGGACCTGCCATGTCCTGATCATGGGCACGTGTCCTTAAAGTAAATGGGACTGAGCTGTAGTACCAATCACAGCCGCTATCTTGGAAAACAATAAGCTCATGAGACATGGATTTATCAGCATTCAAATCCTAGTCACATTACACTACATCCGGTCAGGCACACCAGTGGGTGGTCTAGCTGGAATAGGATCACCTGCCTAGGGGTCAGGCAGACTGGTGGGAGGGACTTGGTCAGTTCAGTGTCAGCTTTCAGTGAGAGAGGAGCTGAAGTGGCAGCTCCTAGGGAGTTGGGAGTGGAATTGAGTGGTAGCCCTCAGAGAGTGAGGAGCTAGGGGAGTTGTAGCTACCTGGGAGACTTTGGCTAGCTTGCAGACGGTGGTCTGGGACCGGAGGAGTCGGAGACCCGGTCGCAGGGTATTGGATAGAGAAAGGAGCCAGACTTAGTTTTGGAGAACGGTCGGCACCGGAATATCTAGTAACTGGACCGGTATCGAGCACGGCGGGGTACTGGACCCTAGATCAGGGATTAGCTTCACGCAACCTGATAATTAACCTGTGGAGGATAGTCTCTTTATGAACTTTCCCAAAAGAGCTCAGAGATCGAAGGCACCAACACAACGAGGGGGATAGGGCTTTCCAACCCATGCAGCCCACTGAAATCCCAAGTGTCAGCCATCGAGAGCACAGCTCCTCTATCCAAGTATAGGGAGCGGGACCCCGAAAGCTCCAGGCCGAGAGGTCACTCAGCAACATCTAAAAATCAGTGTATGGAGGCAGGTCAGGACAACCAGCTATATCAACGAGAGCGGATTCCCGGACGAGCTCCCCCTGAGAGGCAACGGCACCCAGAGACTTGGTTTACTTATGTGTCAGAGTCTATTTGATGGTCGCACCAACACGCACACGGCCTGAGTGAGTACGCTGCTTTGCGTCCTGACTGCTGCACCCCGCATCCCTGCATCTCCACCATCCAGAGTCCCGGGACCTGCCCTATCCGTGGAGGGAACGTCATCTGGTTGCCCCGCTCCATCTCCCCCGGGTACTCCCATCGGCAGCGGCGGTACTCCCATTTACTGCGAACCACGGGTGGTGTCACGAACAATAATCTCCCCTATAAATAGCCCCCTTCTTATTTTCGAGTGTCCGCGAGACCCTTGAGCCGCAGCAAACCCCGGATCCGAGCAGTCCTGACTGCTGCAATGGCGGTACACATGCAACTACTGCCTCAGACATAGTATTGGGCTGCAAGGGATCCACAACATACTGTTCTTGCACAGGACACTGTGTAAAGGACTTGACATTTATAGGGATGGGTGATCACGTCCTCGTTTTTGCTGTCTGGATGATACAGTGTCGTCATCCATTAGTCGGCATCACTTACGGTATTTTTTAACTAGTTTATTGGACTCCGATACACTGACCTGACTAATACAAACAGATGGAAACTGCTACATTTCTGCATCAAATTGTATCTCATGGAAAATACATTTTTTTTCCCAATTACAATCCTTTATGTTCTTTTGACTTAGCAAACTGAAATGTGCCAATTACGAGTGCATCGGCCAATTAAGGGGAACACAATATAATACTGTACGGCGGTAATTCATATGACGGCACGGCGGTGATTTCTCGTCTGTGCTGCAGTCGATTGCAGGTCTAGTGACCCTGAACCAATAGTCTTATCCGGTGCACATGTGGTGCTGGTAGTTCATGAGACCGATGATTGGGCTGGGACTTGCAGGCCGAATACAGATGTGAAAATATGGCCGCCATACAGTTGTGTGAATCGACCGGGACAGTGACTATGAGTGTATAATCTGGGTGGGGGAGATGGTATTTCTAACAAGGGTCCATAATCTAGACCTCTGTTGCCACAAAATTGAGTTTTTGATTCAGCCAATGGAAAAAGTTTTGTTATTTGGGGAGTGTTTCGTTTCCTGAAGAGTTTTCAAAAGTTTTACAAGATTTTTTTGTTTTTTCTTGTGAAGCCCTTTGATTGGACAGTTCCCAGTTTGGAGAAAGAAGTGACGTCCAATTGGAATTTTGCAAAAACTGAAGAAGAAAAATTAAGCTTTTTAGCATATTTTTTCCGTCTTCAGTTTTTGCAAAATTCCTGGTGGGGGGAAAAAAAGACAATTGCATATCACTTCTTTGATGTGATGCCTGAACGTACAAATAGCAATTGTTTGACTGTAAAAATGAATAGGAAAAGTGTTTTAAGCATTTGGTTTTTCAGCAATATTTCAGAGCGATAATGTTCCAAAAACCTTATAAAGAACCCCCCCTGTGTGCACGCATTTGGTTTGTTGCATTTTTTCAGAGCGATCCTGCTCCAAAAACCTTATAAAGAGCCCCCCATGTGCACGCATTTAGTTTTTAGCAATATTTCAGAGCGATCCTGCTCCAAAAACCTTATAAAGAACCCCCCTGTGTGCACGCATTTGATTTGTTGCATTTTTTCAGAGCAATCATGCTCCAAAAACCTTATAAAGAACCCCCCCGTGTGCACGCATTTAGTTTTTAGCAATATTTCAGAGCGATCCTGCTCCAAAAACCTAATAAAGAAACCCCCCCGATGTGCACACATTTGGTTTTTTTGCAATATTTCAGAGCGATCCTGCTCCAAAAACCTAATAAAGAAACTCCCCCGTGTGCACACATTTGTTTTTTTGCAATTTTTCAGAGCAATCATGCTCCAAAAACCTTATAAAGAAAAACGCCCCATGTGCACATGCCCAAATGGTGTGTGTGTGTAGATTGTAAGCTCTGTCGGCGACAGGCACTAATGTAAGTGATGGTGATCATCTCTGTACAGTGCTACAGAATATGTTGGCGATGTAAATGCAGCAGGAAATAAAATATAATATATCTCTGCAGGCACAGGGGGTCGTCCCGGGACCACAGCTGATACGGTGTCAGTAGTTTCGCAATGTCACAGATCAATACAATAAAACGCGGCTTTAACATTCACACTTCCGAAACTTCCCAGGCTATGCTTGTACCAGAACGTACCCATCACCCTGTAATGTTGTCATTATGGTCGTACTCCACTCATTTTAATTTTTCACTAGGTTATATAAGAATTAAAGATTAGTGATACATTATATTAATCATCCAGGCATCCAAGAAGTCATAACTCCCTGGTCTTCAGTTTCTGCAACAACTACCATTCCAAGCACAGTGCCTGCTGGGACCACTAGTTCTACATCTCCCAACCTGACCCTGACCTCTCCGACCCTCCTCTCACCTGTTGCCCAATGATTAGAGATCACCATGATGACAAGTGGAAGCTGCAAGATCACAGGAGATGTAAGAAAGTCATGAAGCAGACAGCATGTAGGAACTAACCCTCCCACACTCGCTGTTAACCCCTATCCTGCCACACTCCCTGCATTAACCAATGAGCATCCAGCTTCAACCTATTACTCCAGCTTTTGTGAAACTACAAGTCTCAGCAGCCTATAAATCTGCAATATTTTCTAGGTTTAGTATTTATTAATCTTATCACTTGCAGATCACGCTCACTCCTTGTTACACTTTTGAAACTGAAAAGTGGAGAAAAAAAAGTTTCAAAAACGTTTGTGCGCACCATTTTTAACTTTTCCATTGCCACCTAATGTAACCCTTTAAATCAGTATCAAATACTTTATTGGGGGGTATCTACTGCAGGTGTACCCCCCGTTGGAGCCTCAGTAATGAGGGGGGGGGTTTCGTGTACAGATTTTGCATTGGAGCATCCCTTCTCGGAGGGATTGTAATGAAGCGAGGAGATCTGGTGTTCATTATAACGAGCCTGGCGCTTTCCTTGTTTGCTTTTCTGCATCTTTTTCACACTTTTTATAACAAGTGTAATAATCAGTCAGGGTGGATACGGCGTCATTATTTCCTGCTCGTGCATTGGCGGCGTTCAGCCGACATTCCCTAGAGCCCGGTACTAACTTGTTCGCTAATAGACCTGCTGCATAATTGATAGCGTTTCTATACATTTGTGCATCGCACCGCCGCTGCATTGTAATTTCTATGATTGATCAAATGTGATCTGCCTAAAGGATTAACCATAATGTTGTCAATTTATCCTTTATACAAACAGAAATGGCCGAGATTATGTTCCCCACAATGCAGCGATTTACACTAGTTATTGCGTTTTACTACCTAGAAAACTTAGCATGGTAATTACCGTACTTATGTCACCACTGGCTCCACATATGGGGGATTGTTTCTGCAAATCCTCTGCAACATATGCATGTTTTATATATGGATTTTTTTTTGTTTACTATTTCATCCTTTTTCTCTGCTCAATTTCTAAAACTTTACGTTGACAAAACTGAATTCATCATCTATTCCCCATCTCACTCAACCCCCCCCCAACAGACCTATCCATCATAGTCAATGGCTGCTCACTCTCCCCGATCCCGCATGCTCGCTGCCTCGGGGTAACCCTTGACTCTGCTGTCTTCCTGAAGTCACCTATCCAAGCCCTTTCCGCCTCTTGCTGACTCCAACTCGAAAATATCTCCGGGATTCGTGCATTCCTTACCCAAGATTTTGCAAAAACACTAGTGCGTGTTCTCATCACCTCCCGCCTCGACTACTGTAACCCCCTGCTCTGTGGTCTCCCTGCCAACACTCTCACACCCATACAATCTATCCTAAACTCTGCTGCCAGACTAATCCACCTCGCCCCTTTCTCTTTCCCGACCTCTCCTCTCTGCCAATCTCTTCCGTGGCTTCACATTGCCCAAAGACCCCAGTTCAAAACTCTAACATACAAAGCCATTCATAACCTGTCTCCTCCCAACATCTGTGGCCTAGTCTCCCGGTATTTACCTGCACTCAACCTTCGATCCTCACAAGATCTCCTTCTCTACTCCCCTCTCATCTCCTCTTCCTACAATAGCATACAAGATTTCTCCAATGCAGCCCCCATAGTGTGGAAGTCTCTACTCCAACATATCAGGCTCTCATCGACCGTAGAAACCTTCAAAATGAACCTGTAGACCTACCTCTTCCAACAAGCCTACAACCTACAGTAACTCTTAGTCCAATATGCCACTATACGACCGACTCTGCCCTCAACTGCTGTACCTTCATCTCCCTCACTCCATTATACCGCTGCACAACCAGCTCCGCCATCATCTACTGTAGCCTCATCCATCCCCCTCACTCCACTATACTGCTGCAAGACCAGCTGTGCCCCATCTACTGTACCCTCACCCATCCTCCTCCCCATACTATACCGCTGGACGACCAGCTGTGCCCCATCTACTGTATCCTCACCCCACTATACCACTGCATGACCAGATCTACCCTCACCTACTGTACCCTCACCCATCCCCCTCACCCCCCTATACCACTGCATGATCAGCTCTGCCCTCCCCTACTGTATCCTCACCCATCCCCCTCACCCCACTATACCACTGCATGACCAGCTCTGCCCTCCCCTACTGTACCCTCACCCATCCCCCTCACCCCACTATACCACTGCATGACCAGCTCTGCCCTCCCCTACTGTACCCTCACCCATCCCCCTCACCCCACTATACCACTGCATGACCAGCTCTGCCCTCCCCTACTGTACCCTCACCCATCCCCCTCACCCCACTATACCACTGCATGACCAGCTCTGCCCTCACCTATTGTACCTTCACCCATCCCCCTCACTCCACTATACCACTGCATGACCAGCTCTGCCCTCACCTATTGTACCTTCACCCATCACCCTCACTCCACAATACCGCTGCATGATCAGCTCTGCCCTCCCCTACTGTATCCTCACCCATCCCCCTTACTCCACTATACCGCTGCATGACCAGCTCTGCCCTCCCCTACTGCATCCTAACCCATCTCCCTCACCCCACTATACCACTGCACAACCAGCTTTGCCCCATCTACTGTATCCTCACCCATCCCCCCCTCACCCCACTATACCACCGCACGACCAACTCTACCCTCACCTACTGTATCCTCACCCATCCTCCTCACCACACTATACCACTGCACGACCAGCTCTGCCCCATCTACTGTATCCTCACCCCACTATACCGCTGCCCGACCAGCTCTGCCCCATCTACTGTATCCTCACCCATCCCCCTCACCCCACTATACCACTGCACGACCAACTCTACCCTCACCTACTGTACCCTTACCCATCCCCCTCACTATACCGCTGCACGACCAGCTCTGCCCCCATCTACTGTATCCTCACCCAAATCCCCTCACCCCACTATACCGCTGCACGACCAACTCTACCTTCACCTACTGTACCATCACCCATTCCCTGTAGACTGTGATCCCTCGGAGGCAGGGTCCTCTTTCCTCTTGTACCAGTCTGTGACTTGTATTGTTCATGATTATTGTACTTGTTTTTATTATGTGTACCCATGGAATAAATTGTGCTATAATAATAAATACATTTCACTCAATGCATTAAAAAGGTGCTATTTACAGTGAAAATCTGTATAAAACAAGTGAAAGGTATGGATGAGATTTGCTAATATACATATATTTATTAGCGCTTATCACATTACTAGGGGCGTTAGGTATGCATTCAGTTACAAAAAGCAGCAGGGCGTTACATGGCTGCGTGCTCTGACTATATGGCAGTGCTTGGTGTGTTCGTTGGAGCGTGGGACAGTCCCTTAAACCACATCCTGCAATAACAGAGTGACTTGGAGCAGGTTCCTCCCAGCAGAGGGTGACATGACGATAGAGCGAGCACCTGTATCTATACAGAGAAGAGGAAATCAGCAGCCAAAAATTCATCATATGAGCAATGCAAAAACCAAAGTGGCCCCAATCCCTTCACCCCCGAGAAGGAAGGCCAAAATTAGTTTGACAGCCTCTCCCTCTAGAAGAGCGTGATGGAGCAAAACTTTGGCAGTACTCCTCTTCCATGTGTGCTTTTTCTCTTGATATACAGTGGGTACGGAAAGTATTCAGACCCCTTTAATTTTTTCACTTTTTTTTTTTCAATTTTTTTCTCATTAATGTACTCTCTGCACCCCATCCCCCATCTTGCCAGAAAAAACAGAAATATAGTAATTTTTGCAAATTTTTTAAACAAGAAAAACTGAAATATCACATGGTCATAAGTATTCAGCCCCTTTGCTAAGTATTGAGTAGAAGCACCTTCCCTTTTGAGCTAGTACAGCCATGAGTTTTCTTGGGATCCTGTATTTGGGGATCCTCGGCCATTCTTCCTTGCAGATCCTCTCCAGTTCCGTCAGGTTGGACGATGAACGTTGGTAGACAACCATTTTCAGGTCTCTCCAGAGATGCTTAATTGGGTTTAGGTCAGGGCTCTGGCTGGGCCGGTCAAGAATGGTCAGAGTTATTCTGAAGCCACTCCTTTGTTGTTTTAGCTGTGTGCTTAGGGTCATTGTCTTGGTGGAAGGTGAACCTTCGGCTAAGTCTGAGGTCCAGAGCACTCTGGAGGAGATTGTCTTCCAGGATACCTCTGTACTTGGCCGCATTCATCTTTCCTTCAATTGTAACCAGTCGTCCTGTCCCTGCCCCATAGCATGATGCTACCACCACGTTTCACTGTTGGGATTGTATTGGGCAGGTGATGAGCAGTGCCTGGGTTTCTCCACACATACCTCTTCAAATTATCACCGAAAAGTTCTATCTTCGTCTCATCAGACCAGAGAATCTTATTTCTCATAGTCTGGGAGTCCTTCATGTGTTTTTGTGCAAACTCTGCAGGCTTTCATATGTCTTGCACTGAGAGGAGGCTTCCGTCGGGCCACTCTGCCATAAAGGCCTGACTGGTGGAGGGCTGCAGTGATAGTTGACTTTGTGGAACTTTCTCCCATCTCCCTACTGCATCTCTGGAGCTCAGCCACAGTGATCTTGGGGTTCTTCTTTATCACCAAGTCTCTTCTCCCACGGTTGCTCAGTTTGGCTGGACGGCCAGGTCTAGGAAGAGTTCTGGTGGCCCCAAACCTCTTTCATGTAAGGATTATGGAGGCGACAGTGCTCTTAAGAACCTTGAGTACTGCAGAAATTATTTTGTAACCTTGGCCAGATCTGTGCCTTGCCACAATTCTGTCTCTGAGCTCCTTGTGCAGTTCCTTTGACCTCATGATTCTCA
Organism: Anomaloglossus baeobatrachus; assembly: GCF_048569485.1. NCBI lineage: Eukaryota > Metazoa > Chordata > Amphibia > Anura > Aromobatidae > Anomaloglossus > Anomaloglossus baeobatrachus. The sequence goes on along the minus strand of NC_134363.1, from coordinate 34,888,394 downwards.
TTTGGTGTGACATGCACTGTGAGCTGTCAGGTCTTATATAGACAGGTGTGCGCCTTTCCAAATCAAGTCCTATCAGTTTAATTAAGCACAGCTGGACTCCAATGAATGAGTAGAACCATCTCAAGGACGATCACAAGGAAATGGACAGCATGTGATTTAAATATGTGTCTGAGCAAAGGGTCTGAATACTTATGACCATGTGATATTTCAGCTTTTTTTGTTTAATAAATTTGCAAAAATGTCTACATTTCTGGGGGGTTTTCTGACAAGATGGGGGATGGGTGCAGAGTTGACATTAATGAGAAAAAAATGACCGTTTTTCAATTTACCAAATGGCTGCAATGAAGCAAAGAGTGAAAAATTTAAAGGGGTCTGAATACTTTCTGTACCCACTGTATATGGTTTATGGCCACAGTGATGATGGGACACATTCATATCGGCCGGTAAAAATCTTTGCAACTTTCTGATATACTTCTCGGCTTCTTGTGAGTGAATTGGAACAATCTTCAGAGGCTAAGAACAAGATGCAAACCGACTATCGCTGAGTTTACTTTTAAGGCACCCAGTCTCCTTGGACTTCCAGCTATTTATCATGCACTGATACAGCTACAAATCAGGACATGAGAGACATTCGAGCGGCATATGCAAACAATTGATGCCAAGAAACCTTCAAGTGCAGAAAGCAGTGGGTCGTATGTGGGTTTTTAGGTTCTCGATAAAAAAACTTAGAGAATGGTCACACATTTTTTCCTGCTTTTCAAACAGAAAAAGCTTGAGGAATGGCTCCTCATCGTTGGCGTTTTGTTGGTCTGGGTGTTTTTGTATTTATATTTCTAAGTTGTTTCTTGAAGCGCTTTCTTGACTTTTCTTTCTGCTGGCATTTTAGCTGTCTTTCCAGTGTCTTTTTCGTTGCTGTTTTTCTGACGTTTTAACAAACTCTTTAAGGGACAAACAAAACTCACTTTTGAGATGAAAACTATTGCAAGAAAGTAAAAAAAAGATGCCCCGGTGTCTTTTTAGCCTTCCCGTAGACTTCTGTAGCACAGTATGTAGCATCTTTCCTACGCCTGGAAAATGGTCGGGTTACTTGGCGTCTTTGAAAGGCTGAAGCTCAAGGGCCTGAACATATGAACAAGTTGTTTCTCCATTAAAACAAATAGACCATACTTTTGAGCATTTTTGTGCACTTTTTCTCCGCGTTCTTTATTAGCGGAAACATTATAAATAAATACCAGAAAAAGACGCAGTGTGAACATACTCTTAAAGTGAACCTGTCAGGTGCAATATGAACCCAGAACCATGTGCAGTTCTGGGTTTATATTGCTAATCCCTCCCTAAAGCGGGCTTTACACGCTGCGATATCGGTACTGATATCGCCAGCGTGGGTACCCGCCCCCATCTGTTGAGAGACACGGGCAAATCGCTGCCCGTGCCGCACAACATCGCCCAGACCCGTCACACATACTTACCTGCCCGGCGACGTCGCTGTGACCGGCGAACCGCCTCCTTTCTAAGGGGGCGGTCCGTGCGGTGTCACAGCGACGTCACTGAGCGGCCGCCCAATAGCAGCGGAGGGGCGGAGCTGAGCGGGACGTAACATCCCGCCCACCTCCTTCCTTCCGCATAGCGGCCGGGAGGCAGGTAAGGAGAGCTTCCTCGTTCCTGCGGTGTCACATGGAGCAATGTGTGCTGCCGCAGGAACGAGGAACAACATCGTTACTGCTGCAGTAACGATTTTTGAGAATGGACCCCCATGTCACAGATGAGCGATTTTGCACGTTTTTGCAACGATGCAAAATCGCTCATCGGTGTCACACGCAACGGCATCGCTAATGCGGCCGGATGTGCGTCACCAATTCCGTGACCCCAACGACTTCGCATTAGCGATGTCGTAGCGTGTAAAGCCCGCTTAACTGTCCCCGTCTCTAGTATCATAGATAAAGAGATCTTTAGAAAAATTATTTCTATAGATCCTTTATGATATGCTAATGAGGCCAGTGACTAGTCGCAAGAGCGTTAACTCCCTTGGCTCGTCGGCCCCCTTAGTATGTTAGCACATCCCTAAGGGTGTGCTAACATGCTAATGATGCGCAGTGTCAGAAGCATGGCTGCTCTCACCGCTCTCTGCTGCCACTCGCATCGGACGCTGGTGTTCGGCTCAGTGCGCATAATCAGAAGTCCCCGGACTTTCAGTCATGCGCACCATGAAGCCGGCTGTACATGTCCTGGCTTCAAACTGGTATAGTGTGCATGACCAGAAGTTCTGGTGACTTCTGATCACGGACACTGCCTGGCGTCTGGGGCGGTGCTATGGACACAGGTATGTGCGTTACTGCCGATGATGATGCTGGGTAGTTGGCATTGAATAGTATGTTAGCACACCACTGTGGGCGTGCTAACATGCTAAGAGGGCGGAATGAGAGCAGGAACTAACGCCCTTGTGACTAGTCCCCACTGCTCATTAGCATATCATAAAGGATCTTTAGAAATAATTTTTCTAAAGATCTCTTTATTGGTCCTAGATACAGGAACTGTTAGGCAGTGATTAGCAATATGCATCTAGAACTGCTTGTGGTTCTTGGTGCATATAGGAACAGGCCGGAACCTCAACCCAGTTTGTGGGTGGAGGCTGGCATGACTTGGGCTAGGAGAGAGGGGACTGATTTAGAAGGAAGAGTTTTAGGTAAAGAGAGGGGTTATATAGGTTAACCCAGAAGCAGGACCACCTTTTCGGTCCGCACTTTCCAGGAGAGTCCCACATGCCCTCCCTAACGGTCGCAGCAGAGTCATGGTGGCTTTTGGCGGTTGGGTTGGGTCCTCGAAGTTGGTTAAATTGTACTGGGGATCCATTGAAATATGGATCCCTTAATTAGTTGGTTGGTTTGTGGTCTGGTGATTTTAGGGGACCATAGGCAAGGGAATGTCGAGTCCCGTTGTTTGTTCCTTCTCCTCTTCCCTTTTGTATTGTTGCTCTCGAGTTGGTGTTTACGGCTGGGAGTAAAATGGGGGGCAGGGGAAGGTTACTGTTATTACTGTTTGGTAATCACCGGATTTAGGAGCTTCGACGACCCAACCCATTTATATATCTAAGTTATTAATCACTGTTGTATTCGTTAATAAAAAAGGCTGCTGTGGCCATTTTATCCAACTTGGTGTCGTGTCATTTTTCAAATAGATGGGGGTTGCAAGATAGTACAGGGGCTAGATTGGTTTAGATGTATACAGGTTACAGGGAATGACACGCCGGGCATCGACTATACCAAGTCATGCACGTGACTGGTTCCCTTTAATTAATCTATGTAAGGATTCATAAACTAAAGTATTATGACTATATACAGTACAGACCAAAAGTTTGGACACACCTCCTCATTCAAAGAGTTTTCTTTATTTTCATGACTCTAAAAATTGTAGATTCACATTGAAGGCATCAAAACTATGAATTAAAACATGTGGAATGAAATACTTAAAGTGTGAAACAACTGAAAATCTGTCTTATATCCTAGGTTCTTCAAAGTAACCACCTTTTGCTTTCATTACTGCTTTGCACAGTCTTGGCATTCTCTTGATGAGCTTCAAGAGGTAGTCACCGGAAATGGTTTTCCAACAGTCTTGAAGGAGTTCCCAGAGATGCTTAGCACTTGTTGGCCCTTTTGCCTTCACTCTGCGGTCCAGCTCACCCCAAACCATCTCGATTAGGTTCAGGTCTGGTGACTGTGGAGGCCAGGTCATCTGGCGTAGCACCCCATCACTCTGCTTCTTAGTCAAATAGCCCTTACACAGCCTGGAGGTGTGTTTGGGGTCAATGTCCTGTTGAAAAATAAATGATGGTCCAACTAAATGCAAACCGGATGGAATAGCACGCTGCTGCAAGATGCTGTGGTAGCCATGCTGGTTCTGTATGCCTTCAATTTTGAATAAATCCCCAACAGTGTCACCAGCAAAGCCCCCCCACACCATCACACCTCCTCCTCCATGCTTCACGGTGGGAACCAGCCATGTAGAGTCCATCCATTCACCTTTTCTACAAAGACACGGTGGTTGGATCCAAAGATCTCAAATTTGGACTCATCAGACCAAAGCACAGATTTCCACTGGTCTAATGTCCATTCCTTGTGTTCTTTAGCCCAAACAAGTCTCTTCTGCTTGTTGCCTGTCCTTAGCAGTGGTTTCCTAGCAGCTATTTTACCATGAAGGCTGCTGCACAAAGTCTCCTCTTAATAGTTGTTCTAGAGATGAGGTGTGTCCAAACTTTTGGTCTGTACTGTACATGTATTATGACGCCAGAAACCCTTCTAACTCCAATGATCCACGGCCCTAATGATTACACGTGTCTTCCGCTGAGTAAACCATGGTCCTCATTATAGAGAATCATTCCTGGTCAGGGTCGATCTCCACCACAGCTGTTCTAACATCCAGGGTCTCACCACATACAGCATTACCCAAATACGTAGAAAGCAATCCAAGCCACAAACCACAGATACACGTGGCTGACGCCGCTGCCCCGCTGGATATAAGGCGTTTTGTAGAAATTCTTACACTCAGTACAACACATGCAGCACAAACAAAGATTACCATAGGTGCGAATTTCCACGCCTAAACATTAGCCTAACCCTTTTCGAAGGAGAAATACAGATGCCGAAGAAAACCCCAGAGTGTGATCAGTTCATTTCAGTCTTTTCATTAGTCTGGCGGCAATTAAAAGCCGCAGCCACATTTGTAAATCGTAATGTTTGGCGCCGCGGCTGCTCCCTGAGACTATTTGCTTTCAGTCATGCTATAAAAAATGATCGGGAAATACAAGTCCTGCATCTGTCTGATGTAAAGCTTGTAAATACTGGATGCAATCTCTTATATAGGTGGCGATATCTGCGTGATAACCATTCATTGCAGTCGTAACGGTTCACATTGTGGTCCGGTTTATAATGTAAAATTGCAATAGTATAGAAAGTCGCCTTCCCTATGTTTTAGTGCCTTGTTTATTAGTTGGGGGATTTTAGTACCTTATGCCGATTTATAGCTTAAGTCATTGTAGACCAGTCTTGCACTTTTTTCTTATTTACTTAGTCCTTACGTGGGACTTTAACTATTACTTATATGATCACTGATCCTGCAATACGTCAGCATATTAGATATGTCAGTTTTACCTTATTTCAGGGTCCTACGGGCCACCATAGCTGGCTGAGCCGAAGGCCATTGCTTGGTCTCGGGTTTGTTTTGGCAACTACCAGCACCCTGTGAGCAAGAGTTGCCGGCAGAGGGAGCCGCCTACCTCAAATAACTTTCTAAATACCACTGTAACCATTAACTGTGGTATTTAAGGGGTTAAACAGATGCGAATGAGGCGAATACATGTCAGCTACAATATACAGATGAGACCCGATAATGATGTTAATCTGCATGTGATCCAGCGCCATCATTACGCCAGTTTGGTGGTTTGCGGGAAGTCTCCTGTCCTTGCGCTGTACATATACGGTGGACATCAAGAGGGGATTAAAAAAAAAATCTTCCTCTCAATTTTCACCTACGACCAGAAATTTAGCAGAGTGGGAAAGAGATGCCTCCACTCCTACACGCCACTCTCCAGCACGATGATATAAATGGGTACCGGCATGCTCCTCTTTCATCCCGCTTTCGGCTGTTCTGAGGATGCCTCGGAAGCTCCACAGGCCGCAGATGACCGCCTGTCATGATTCTCTATGCAGAGCGTCTCGCAGACCTAGAGACGCCTACAGATCTGGCAGTGTGTCCATTCTTTGTGCAGAGCATCTTGCCTTTGGAGATGCTCTGCAGCACTTACAGATCTGGCAGTGTGTCCATTCTTTGTGCAGAGCATCTTGCCTTTGGAGATGCTCTGCAGCACTTACAGATCTGGCAGTGTGTCCATTCTTTGTGCAGAGCATCTTGCCTTTGGAGATGCTCTGCAGCACTTACAGATATGGCAGTGTGTCCATTCTTTGTGCAGAGCATCTTGCCTTTGGAGATGCTCTGCAGCACTTACAGATCTGGCAGTGGTGTCCATTCTTTGTGCAGAGCATCTTGCCCCTGGAGATGCTCTGCGGTGCCGTCCTTGATAATGAACTAGTAGCTTGGTCACTATACTGGAGTCCAGGTTGGTTCTGGGAGGTGCTGGTTACTCAGCTGTTCCATCTTCCGGGTAATTGCTCAGGCTTCTTTACTGAGCATGCTCCCCCAGAACTCTGCCAGTTGTATTTTCTGGTTCTGCGGTGTTGCCATAGTTTGTGTGTCTGCTTGTATTCTGATCTTGGTATTCTGACCCCGGACTGAATTGGACTTCCCTCTGCCCGCTCCCTATTCCTGTTGTGCATTCCTGTCTTGGACCCCGGACTGTTACCTGACTACGTCTTTGCTTACTCCCTTTTACTACTACGTGCTCTTCTGGTATTGTGACCCTTGGATTGTGCCCTGACTACGTCTCTGTTTACCCCATATGATTATACATGACCTCCTGTTACCAGTCCCCAGCTCTCCTGAATACCCCGTAGGTCGTGACAAGTGTTAAGCCCGCTTTACACGCTGCAGTGTATCTTACGATGTGTTGGCGGGGTCACGTCATAAGTGACGCACATCTGGCATCGTAAGGTACATTGTAGTGTGTAACATCTACGTGCGATTGCGAATGAACGGTAAAACGTTCATCGCACGCACGTCGTTCATTCCTCATGAATTGAACGTCAGGTTGTTCATTGTACCCGGGGTAGCGCACATCGCAGTGTGTGACACCCTGGGAACGATGAACAGATCTTACCTGCGTCCTGCGGCTCCCGGCCCACAATGCGGAAGGAAGCAGGTGGGCGGGATGTTTACGTCCCGCTCAGCTCCGCCCCTCCGCTTCTATTGGCTGGCTGCCGCGTGACGTCGATGTGACACCGAATGTCCCTCCCACTCCAGGAAGTGGACGTTCGCCGCCCACAGCGAGGTCGTATGGACGGGTAAGTACGTGTGACGGGGGTTAATCGTTTGTGCGGCACAATCAACAAAATTACGTGCCGCACATACGATGGGGGCGGTTACGATCGCATACGATATCGTATGCAAAATCGTAACATGTAAAGCAGGCTTTACACTGCCAAAAGTCAAAGTTAAAAATGATCTTTTTGTCTGCAACCTTTTTTGTGACTTTTTAAAGTGCAAAAACAAGTCATGCCTTTGGCAAAATGGCCCGCAAATGTTGCCAAAATAACTGTCGTACATAAAAGCACTCCAAGGGAGGAAACTTGGATTTGTTTGCGAGAAATGTTGCAACTTTTTGAAAAAAGTCACAAATGATGATCATCTGGTAAACCTAATCACAGATGTTAAACAAAAATAGACTTTAAAAAAGGCAAATTAAAAGGAATATTTGTCGCAAATACAAAAATAGGCGAAAAACAACAAAAACTTGGCAAAAAAAGGCGCAAAACCAATAATGAATTGGGCCTTGTGAAGGAGTATTTGTTGCAAACAAAAAATAGGCATAAAAACAACAAAAATTATGCAAAAAAATCGGTGCAAAAGCAATAATGAATTGGGCCTTGTGAAGAAGTGTCTGTTGCAAATACAAAACTAGGCGAAAAACAACAAAAAAAAAAAAAAAGAAAGAAAGGTACAAAAACAATAATGAATTGGGCCTTGCGAAGGAGTAATTGATGCAAACAAAAAAACAAAAAATAGGCAAAAAAAATCGGTGCAAAAGCAATAACGAATTGGGCCTTGTGAAGAAGTGTCTGTTGCAAATACAAAACTAGGCGAAAAACAGCAACAAAAAAAAAAAAAAAGGTACAAAAACAATAATGAATTGGGCCTTGCGAAGGAGTAATTGATGCAAACAAAAAAACAAAAAATAGGCAAAAAAAATCGGTGCAAAAGCAATAATGAATTGGGCCTTGTGAAGGAGTGTTTGTTGCAAATACAAAGCTAGGCGAAAAACAACAAAAATTAAGCAAAAAATAAAAGTACAAAAGCAATAATGAATTGGGCCTTGTGAAGGAGTATTTGTTGCAAATACAAAACTAGGCGAAAACAGCAAAAAAAAAAAAAAAAAAAAGGTACAAAAACAATAATGAATTGGGCCTTGCGAAGGAGTAATTGATGCAAACAAAAAAACAAAAAATAGGCAAAAAAAATCGGTGCAAAAGCAATAATGAATTGGGCCTTGTGAAGGAGTGTTTGTTGCAAATACAAAGCTAGGCGAAAAACAACAAATATTAAGCAAAAAAAAAAGTACAAAAGCAATAATGAATTGGGCCTTGTGAAGGAGTATTTGTTGCAAACAAAAAAACAAAAAATAGGCAAAAAAACAACAAAAACTGAGCAAAAAAAAATCGGTGCAAAAGCAATAATGAATTGGGCCTTGTGAAGGAGTGTTTGTTGCAGATACATAACTAGGTGAAAAACTGAGCAAAAAAAAAAAAGGTATAAAAGCAATAATGAATTGGGCCTTGTGAAGGAGTGTTTGTTGCAAATACAAAACTAGTCGAAAAACAACAAAAACTAATCAAAAAAGGTACAAAAGCAATAATGAATTGGGTCTTGTGAAGGAGTATTTGTTGCAAATAAAAAATAGGCAAAAAACAACAAAAACTAAGCAAAAAAAACCAGTTGCAAGAGCAACTGTGTATTGTGGAACACAGAAGAAAGTACAGATTGATTTTTGATTAGTAAAATAAGAGTTATAAAGAAGTCGACCCTTGTTACAGTTTTTGTCATTGTCCCTATCCGGGTCATTGGAGCGTTTTCAACCCGGACTTTTCCGAGACATCATGTGGCTCCGTGTCTGCACCGGTTGCACTTTTGCTGAAGATGTTACATATATCCCTGTGACTACAGCCTGGCGGTTACCATAGTTACACTCCTGACCAATCGCAAAACAGCGGCTGACCCTTCCTGTGCAACATAGTGACAAATCCAGAGATACAATGTATCATATGGATTCATATATACAAAGATGGATGCGGCTCTATACCGACAACTAGGTAACATATGCTGACGACCACATTAACATGACATAGCCTTCTGCACTTGTCTCTATATATATATATAGCATATATTACTATGTACTGTATATGCACATTATATAAATGTGTATAGTATATAATTTTTTATATATATATAAATTCTATATAAGAGTACACAGCCACAGATAATGTAAAATAATTAAAACATTGTAAATGATGGCCACGCTTTATGTGATTCCTGTCCGTACACTACCACCAGTGGCCAGCAGATGGCACTGTAAGACTAGATATTGATGCTGGCCTAAGCAGGGAAGAGGATGTAGTCCCTGGTACCCACCATCCACTTTCACTCTGCTTTCTTCCTGGGTCTGCCAGTGTTTGTCTCCATGTACTCCTCCCTCTATTATTCTATATTTTTTCTCCTTTTTTATCTACTGGACCTGCTTCCATTTACTTTCCCGCACACAGGCATTTTCCTTCTTTGAATGCAAGGTGTAAAATAACGAGCAGGTCACAGAGCAGCTCCTATCATGCAGGCGGTCAGACACACAAGTGTAGGAAGCAAGAAGACAGACACAATGTAATAAGAGTGTGCTTACAGGCCAACTATAGCAACCACAGACGCACAATAAAGAGAATGCAATCATATAAAAGACGGATTACAATACTCATATAGATGGAGTTTAGTAACACAAGACCTTGGGAGAATCAAAGGATTACATATCATGTGTATGAAAGAGATACAAGAGCATGCATATACACAACAAAACACAAAGGGGCACACATTACATGGCCATCAAGAAGAATGGAACAATTTCTTAACAATATCTTCAGAGGACCAATAGTAGAAATGTAACATACAGGTAAAAGCGTGACATGGAAAATTCAGGAACAAATGAACGTAATCAATAAATAGAAATAAAACATATAGGAACAATAATAGAAAGGCAACTATGTAACATTGTAATATAATGGAATGTAAAAGAAGGGGAATGTGGAGCATAATAGCATACATTTAGAGACACAAAATCACGATACAGCCTATATTAACATAAAAGAGATGACACACAAGAATGTGAACACAAATGCAGCCTGTAAACACAAATAAAATGGAACATAAACACAAATGTAGCACAAGAACAGAACACACAGGAACATAAAAACATAGAATAAAAAGAAACATAAGTGTGATACATGACTATAAACAAAAATGTAACACACACAGGAACATAAAAACATAGAATAAAAAGAGACATAAGTGTGATACATGAATATAAACAAAAATGTAACACACAGGAACATAAAAACATATAACAAAAAGAAACATAAGTGTGATACAGGAATATAAACAAAAATGTAACACACAAGAACATAAATAACTCACAAGAACAAGATACAACACAAAGAAACATAAATGTAACACTGTAAAGGGGGCTTTACATACATTCTTTACAAAAAGAAACATAAGTGTGATACATGAATATAAACAAAAATGTGACACACACAGGAACATAAAAACATACAACAAAAAGAAACATAAGTGTGATACATGAATATAAACAAAAATGTGACACACACAGGAACATAAAAACATACAACAAAAAGAAACATAAGTGTGATACAGGAATATAAACAAAAATGTAACACACAGGAACATAAAAACATACAACAAAAAGAAACATAAGTGTGATACAGGAATATAAACAAAAATGTAACACACACAGGAACATAAAAACATAGAATAAAAAGAAACATGAGTGTGATACATGAATATAAACAAAAATGTAACACACAAGAACATAAAAACATACAACAAAAAGAAACATAAGTGTGATACATGAATATAAACAAAAATGTGACACACACAGGAACATAAAAACATACAACAAAAAGAAACATAAGTGTGATACAGGAATATAAACAAAAATGTAACACACAGGAACATAAAAACATGCAACAAAAAGAAACATAAGTGTGATACAGGAATATAAACAAAAATGTAACACACACAGGAACATAAAAACATACAACAAAAAGAAACATAAGTGTGATACATGAATATAAACAAAAATGTAACACGCAGGAACATAAAAACATACAACAAAAAGAAACATAAGTGTGATACAGGAATATAAACAAAAATGTAACACACAGGAACATAAAAACATACAACAAAAAGAAACATAAGTGTGATACATGACTATAAACAAAAATGTAACACACACAGGAACATAAAAACATACAACAAAAAGAAACATAAGTGTGATACAGGAATATAAACAAAAATGTAACACACAGGAACATAAAAACATACAACAAAAAGAAACATAAGTGTGATACATGAATATAAACAAAAATGTAACACACACAGGAACATAAAAACATACAACAAAAAGAAACATAAGTGTGATACATGACTATAAACAAAAATGTAACACACACAGGAACATAAAAACATACAACACAAAGAAACATAAGTGTGATACATGAATATAAACAAAAATGTAACACACAAGAACATAAATAACTCACAAGAACAAGATACAACACAAAGAAACATAAATGTAAGCCACAGAAATATAAACAAAAATGTAACACACAAACGCAAATAACACACAGGAACAATATACAAAACAAAGAAACATAAATGTAACACTGTAAAGGGGGCTTTACATGCAGCGATATCGCTAGCGAGTGTACCCGCCCCCGTCGTTTGTGTGTCACAGGCAAATCGCTGCCCTTGGCGCACAATATCGTTAGGAGCCGTCACACGAACTTACCTGGCTAGCGACGTCGCTGTTGCCGGCGAACCACCTCCTTTCTAAGGGGGAGGTTCGTGTGGCATCACAGCAGCGTCACTAAGCGGCCGCCCAATAGAAGCGGAGGGGTGGAGATGAGCGGCCGTAACATCCCGCCCCCCTCCTTCATTCCTCATTGCCGGCGGCCGCAAGTAAGCCGTAGTTCGTCGTTCCCGAGGTGTCACACATAGCGATGTGTGCTGCCTCGGGAACGACGTACAACCTGCGTCCTCAATAATCAACGATTTTTTAAAAATGAACGACGTGTCAATGATGGACAATTTGGTGAGTATTTTCCATCGTTAACGGACGCTCGTTGGTGTCACACGCAACGTCACTAACGATGCCGGATGTACGTCACGGAATCCGTGACCCCGGCAATATATCGTTAGATACGTCGTTGCGTGTAACGGGGCCTTAACACAGCAATATAAGCAAAAGTGTAACAAATTAAACACACAGAAAAATAAAAAAAGATACAACACAAAGAAACATAAATGTAACACACAGCAATATAAACAAAAATGTAACAAACAGGACCATAAATAACACACAGGAACAAGATACACCACAAAGAAACATACATGTAACACACAGCAATATAAGCAAACGTGTAATACATAACATAAATAACACAGAGGGACATAAAAAAAAAAGATACAACAGAAAGAAAAATAAATGTAACACACAAGAATATAAACAAAAGTGTAACACACTAGTATATAAATAACATACAGGAACAAGATACAACACAAAGAAACATAAATGTAACACACAGCAATATAAACAAAAGTGTAATACACAAGAATGCAAATAACACACAAAAACATAAAAAAAGATTCAACACAAACATAAATGTAACACAGCAACATAAACAAAAGTGTAATACATAAGAACATAAATAACAGGAACATGAAAAGATACAACAGAAAGAAATATAAATGTAACACGCAAGAATATAAACAAAAAAGTAATAACACAGTAGAATATAAATAACATACAGGAATATGAATATAGCCTATAAGAGCATAAAGAAATATATTACACAAAGTAACATAAACTTATCATAAATATAAACAGAAAATATAAATATAACCAGAACATAAACATAAAACCCAGGATCGATAACATACATGCGATGTATAAGAGTATAATTGTGATATATGATATAAACGTAAATGTAATATAAGTGGATACATACAACATACGCATACATTAGTGTATGGTACCATCTATCTTCTCTGACGCAGATTTTGTAAAAAATGGCAGTCATAATAGCACTATTTTGTCTGGTAAAATGGGGCCTTATTATGGAAACCAGATGGACTCCATTATAGTCAATGGGGTTGGTCAGGTGCTGCTAGGACCCATCATGTCAAGAATCTGCACTTTTGTTTTTCTTTTTTTTTTATGATGGAGCAAAAGAATAGAAATAATCACTGCAGATGTGAACAGCGCCTTACACATTGCCTATATCTGTAAGGCTACTTTCACACATCAGTTTTCTGCATTCAGGCACAATCCTTTTTTTTCCTGATCCAAAGGATCCGGGAAAAAAATGTAAAACCGTATCCACCGGATCCGGTTTTTAACGGATCCGTTATGCCGGATGCGTAAAAAAAACGGATCTGTTGGATCCGTTTTGCATCCATTTTTGCATCCGTTTTTTTGATGGATCAGTTTTTTTAATCAATTTGGTGCATGCGCAGTTTACAAAAACGGATCCGACAGCCGCATCCATTTTTTACCGCATTGCGCCGGATCCGGCGTCCATAGGCTTTCATTGTAAAACACGCCGTATCGCGCCGGATCCGTTTTTTTTGCCGGACATAAAACCGTTGCAAGACACGTTGCCTCCGGCCGCCGCTTTAATTTTGCCGCATCCGGAAAAAAACGGATGCAACGCAAAGCCATCAGGTACAATCCGGTAACAATGCAAATCTATGGGGATAAAACGGATGCGGTACCGGATCCGTTTAACCCGTTTTTTTCCGGATTGTACCTGATGGAAAAAAACTGATGTGTGAAAGTAGCCTTACCCATTCATAGAATAATATGGTCACATTTCTTTACAGACTGGTGCCCAGCTGTAACATTTACCACATTAATCCCAGTATGAAGTGACTGATATAAAAGGACAGCAGGTATAATAACCAGTGCACACAATGTGGGATATGACCTATCGCTGTTATTTTCCCCCTTTAATATATGACTTATAATGGCTTATTATATTACATTTTTCCTTTTTATAGACCTGGTTTGATCACATTATTCCCGGTCATCATTTTTGAATTACTGTTTAAGTCCTATTACTTATGATGCTATACTCTATGCATTATCCTTTACCATGATCCATCAGTCATATAGATATATTTATAATAGATGCAAACACATATATATATAGCACTCACATCGCCATTGTATAAATAATACACGAGTTATATATATACTGCATATACATCTTATATATCTCACATAATGTTTGCATGGAACTGCGGAAATGGTTTGGATAAATATATAAATGTAGCCCCATTTTGGAGAATGGTAAGTGCACAAGTAGCAGGGATGTAGGATAGTGCCCGGAGAGTGAACCTTATTATGCATTATATTCCTACTGCGGGCCATTTGCTGGTATTCCTGCATACACCACTTATAATTAATGATCTATATAGCTGCCGGGTTTCACCTATTGTATCATTATATATTTTAGATATTTTTAATGGACGGAGAAATGCAGAGCTCGGTCTGCGTAGGGTCATATGCATCCATCTCTGACCCCGTATTTAGTTATACGCTGTATTATAGTATATGTGAAAGGTCCTGATGTGTGTACATACAATATAGTAAAACCTCTTCATTCATTATAAGGCACATTCCATTACCGGGATCATTTTATAAACTGGTTATAGTAAAAGTATATACAACTTACCACTAAGGGTAGAGACCCTCCTTTGGTATTCCAGATAAACTTGCAGTTCTGTGTAGAAACAAGTGCCAAATTATCAACATTACACAATATACTGGATGGGAATAAATCATATTTACTATTTATTTACATGACAGATCAAGTTTTGCAATAGTTTTGGACACAATTTTGCAAAATGTGCAATAGTTTGGGTCATGCATAGCGACTTTCAACATGGCACTGTTATAGTATGCCTACTTTCCATCCAGACGGCCCTGGTAAGCTGTAATTACTGATGCTTTTGAGCAAAAAAAACCTCCAGGAGCTACAAATACGATTGGACAGCATCTTTTAAGATATGATTATTTTTAAAGGGAACCTGTCACCAGATTTGGCGACTATAACCTGCAGCCTGTGTATGGACCCGTGAAAGCACCCCTAGAGGTGCGAAACGGTACCGTCGTCCTCGTGCTCCCCTCCCTCCATTCCCTCATGTCTGTATCACCTGTCAGCATTGAAAAATAAAATAGTCCCAGAATACCGGAGAGTGCTGCCCATCTTCCTTTGTTCTATGGATTTACTTGCTTATAACCTGCAGCCACCATCAGTCAGCCCTTATATACAGCGTTCCAAAATACTGTATATAAGAGCCCAGGCCACTTTGTAGAACGTAAAAATCACTTTTAGTATACTCAACTGGGGGGGCAGGCCGGTTTGATGGGTGTCGCTGCTCTCCAGTCCGGCACCTCCTCTCTGCTGCGATTGCCGTCCTCCTTCTTTCCTCACAGGCCGGCATTGCGATCCTATGCAGGCGCACTTTGATCTGCCCTGCTCAGCGCAGATCAAAGTACTGTAATGCGCAGGCATGAGGAAAGGGTAAAGGCCGCCCGCACATGCGCACTACAATACTTAGATCTGCCCTTAGCCTGGCAGATCAAAATGCACCTGCGCAGGACCAGAATGACGGCTTGTGTGGATGACGTAGGACACATCATCCACACTGGGCTGGGTAGAAGGAAGACTGTGATCACCAGAGAAAGGAGGCGCCGGACCAGAAAGCAGCGACACCCATTAGTCTGGAGAGCAGCAACACCCATCGGACTGGAGAGCAGCGACACCCATCGGACTGGAGAGCAGCAACACCCATCAGACCAAAGAACAGTGACACTTATCGGACCGGAGAGCAGCGACACCCATCAGACCGGAGAGCATCGACACCCATCGCACCGGAGAGCAGCGATACCCATCGGATTGGAGAGCAGTGACGCCTATAGGACCGGAGATCATCGACACCCATCGGACCGGAGAGCAGCGACACCCATAAGACTGCGGAAAGCAGTGATACCCATCGGACCGGAGAGCAGCGACACCCATTGAACCGAAAGGCAGCGACACCTATTGGACTGGAGAGCAGCGACACCCATCAGACCAGAGAGCAGCGACACCCATCAGACTGCAAAGAGCAGTGATACCCATCGGACCGAAGAGCAGCAACACCCTTCGGACCAAAGAACAGTGACACTTATCGGACCGGAGAGCATCGACACCCATCAGACCGGAGAACATCGACACCCATCGCACCGGAGAGCAGCGATACCCATCGGATCGGAAAGGAGTGACGCCCATAGGACCGAAGAGCATCGTCATCCATCGGACCAGAGAGCATCGACACCCATCAGACTGCAGAGAGCAGTGACACTCATCGGACCGGACCGCCCCCTAGGTGAGTATAATACAAGTGATTTTTACGTTCTACAGAGCGGCCTGGGCTCTTACATACAGTACTCTGGAATGCTGTATATAAATGCTCACTGGTGGTGGCCGCAGCTTATAGTCACTAAATCTGGTGACAGGTTCCCTTTATAGAAGTTGTCCACTACTGGACAATCCCTTCTTAAATGCTGAAATGCCACAATTAAAAAAAACAAAACAAATACACCCGGACCAGTGTGATTCCAGCAATGTCATCACTGTGCCTCTTGGTGGTCATGTGACATTATGTCGAGTGAGCGCTGCAAACTATCAATGGTCGCTGATGGGCTGTGGCCTTAAAAGTTCCTTCAGACAGAACTGTTATATTTGACGAAAGTGTGATTGGCGGTGACATATTAATGTCATAGGACCACCCGACGACAAAAGACTGACTACGCTGGAATGGTGCCAGTTGAGGAGGGGAGTTTTTCTTATTTTATCAGGCCCAATTTAGCATTTCAAACTGGGTTGTCCCTTTAAGAATGGTGTCTCGTATGCAAGTCTTAAACTGAATATTACTTGAGTAAATTCACCAAATGCATTAAAAGGGGTATTCCCATCTCCAAGATCCTATCCCAAAATGTAGTAGGTGTAATAATAATATTAGCAAATCCTCCAATTAGAAATGTAGTATAGTTCTCCTGATATAGCCATGTCTCTTACCTCATGTGCAGGGCATTGCATCTTAACCCTAGAACGCGCAACCATAGAAATCTAACAAGTAACCTAGCAAGCAGGCCTGCGAGGCCCCAGGTATGCGTTCTAGGGTTAAGCATCCATGGTTATGACCATGAGCAACTAACTGTCACTGAGCTGCAATGCCCTGCATATGAGGTAACAGACATGGCTATATCAGGAGAACTATACTACATTTCTAGGTGGAGGTATTTGCGAATATTCATGTACTACGTATTGGGATAGGATCTTGGAGATGGGAATACCCCTTAAAAATGTATAAAGCCATAAAATGAAATCTATGGGTGTTCATTGACTCCAACTTTTGCATAAGTCTCAGGCTTAAATAATGAAATTGCCATGTACCTCCCGTAAACCTCTGCCCAGTTTTCTAGCCTAAACTTAATCTAAAAGGACAATGTTGGGATCAACTATAATTACGACTGGGAGCCGAGTACGACCACCCAATATCAGTGCCCACCCTTACCCATGTCCTTACGTATAAGCTACATATACATTCAGAACAATCCTGTGTCTTATGGGTGGCTAGAAGAAGTTTGATGGTTGAGTCAGTTACAGTTGTTCAACCCGTCCATACCGCAAACAACAGGTGAAAAGTATTCCTGAGAGTTTTCTTTTAGGGTAAGATCATTTGTGGATCGTAGGGCTATGTTCACACATAGTTGTTTTCTGTAGGGCTATGTTCACACATAGTTGTTTTCTGTAGGCCTATGTTCACACATAGTTGTTTTCTGTAGGCCTATGTTCACACATAGTTGTTTTCTGTAGGCCTATATTCACACATAGTTGTTTTCTGTAGGGCTATGTTCACACATAGTTGTTTTCTGTAGGGCTATGTTCACACATAGTTGTTTTCTGTAGGGCTATGTTCACACATAGTTGTTTTCTGTAGGGCTATGTTCACACATAGTTGTTTTCTGTAGGGCTATGTTCACACATAGTTGTTTTCTGTAGGCCTATGTTCACACATAGTTGTTCTCTGTAGGGCTATGTTCACACATAGTTGTTTTCTGTAGGGCTATGTTCACACATAGTTGTTTTCCGTAGGGCTATGTTCACACATAGTTGTTTTCTGTAGGGCTATGTTCACACATAGTTGTTTTCTGTAGGGCTATGTTCACACATAGTTGTTTTCTGTAGGGCTATGTTCACACATAGTTGTTTTCTGTAGGGCTATGTTCACACATAGTTGTTTTCTGTAGGGCTATGTTCACACATAGTTGTTTTCTGTAGGGCTATGTTCACACATAGTTGTTTTCTGTAGGGCTATGTTCACACATAGTTGTTTTCTGTAGGGCTATGTTCACACATAGTTGTTTTCTGTAGGGCTATGTTCACACATAGTTGTTTTTTGTAGCTGTCCACTCCAAAATATGTAATAACAATCTTCCCTGATTGTTTTTGCTACATTTTACCCTTTATCTGATGTGCATTTGGAGCAAATTTATAGAAACACTTTTCAACGCATTTCTTTTTAGTTCAGAAAAGCTTTCACTTAAACATGCACCCGCGCTTTTTTAATATGTTCTGCATGGAAACATAATGATTAAGTCTATGATTAAAGGGTGCTTTACGCGCTGCAACATCGCTAAAGATTGCTAGGGATGTCGCGAGCGATAGCACCCGCCCCCGTCGTTCGTGCGACATTTGGTGATCGCTGCCGTAGCGAACAATATCGCTACGGCAGCGTCACACGCACATACCTGTTCAGCGATGTCGCTGTGACCGCTGAACAATTCCTCCTTCAAGGGGTAGGTGCGTTCGGCGTCACTGCGACGTCACAAAACGGCCGCCCAATAGAAGAGGAGGGGCGGAGAAGAGCGGCCGGAACATGCCGCCCACCTCCTTCCTTCCTCTTTTCCGGTGGACGCAGGCAGGATGATATTCGTCATTCCTGCAGTGTCACACACAGCGATGTGTGGTGCCGCAGGAACGACGAACAACCTCCGGAATGAAACACCAACGACATTATGTTTTGGAGCGACGTGTCAACAGTTTTTGCCGTTTTTGTGATCGTTGATCGTCGCCCCTAGCTGTCACACGCTGCGATGTCGCTAACGATGCCGGATGTGCGTCACAAACACCGTGACCCTGACGATATATCGTTAGCGATGTTGCAGCGTGTAAAGCACCCTTAAGAGCAGTTCACACTTGAAACGCTAGGCCAGTGTTTCAGTTTTAACTATGTTTTTTTATACCAATGAAAAATGCTTTTAGAAAAAAAAAGTCATGCCAAGAACCATTTATTTTTTGCTGGAACTGGACACAAGTTTTTTTTCCCTTCCGCATAGAAACCACATTTGGTTAAAAAAATGCACAGTTTGACGTCTTTAAAAACAAAGTGGGAAATAGTTTTTATGAAATCTCATCCATTTTGCTTGTAAATTTTAAATGCACCAGATGTTTTGCGCCCCCCACCCCTTCCCAAAAAAATGCAGTACTTAGGTTACATGGTAATATGACCTCATACCAAAAAATTCAAACATGGCTGACTTTCTTCAAGATGATGTCATTGTACTGGCAAAGAGTAGTGTTGAGCGGACCCGGATTGGGAAAATACGGATCCGCACGGTTTGAGCAGCAGATCCGAGTCCGACCCGGACACGGAATTCAGTGTGCATGATCCGGATTCGTTTTTTTTTTCTCTCTCTCTTTCTCTCTCTCTCTTGTCCCGGATTCCGCTTCCCATTGACATATATGGAGCCGGATTCCGGATTGGATCCGGACTTCTTTGTCAACCCGCCGCAGATCCGCCGGACCCGGATTATTTACAGTCCGCTCAACTCTAGCAAAGAGTTTGGTTGAAGTCGTCTGTAGTATCTTGTGCATTGGCCATGTTTACTTGGTATTAGAAATGAGCGAACCCAAACTGTAAGGCTTGGGGTTCATACCGAACATGGACTTTTAAAAAAAATCAGTGTCCAAGTTCGAAGTTCGGGTGCGGTACGTAAGCTAACCACTCAACCGAGCATTGCTGTGCTCGGGTATGCTCGGAGCGCGGCCCAGTGGGAGCTGCTTGCAGTCTCTAAATGGCTCTAAGTGGGAATAAAAAGGTTTTTGGATGTAGTGAGTCCCAAAAAAGACCCCTGCTTTGCCTCTCCCATATATTGTTTGTTTATGGCTGGCTGTATGTGCATGGAGAGCTTTTTTTCTGCTTGAAACGAATTGACGTTTCCTTGTTCTTACAATATGAGCCATACGTTTTACAATGGGTTTTTAACTTTCTTCAATAAACTAGGTTTGAATTTTAATTCATTGCTGGTGCCAGATTTTTTGGCTTTTTCCCGGAGAGCCAATTTGCCCAATCATTGACTTCCAATGGGTTTCGGGCTCCGGGATAAAGGTCAGGTCAAGTCCGGGTCCCGAACTGAACTTCATCTAAAGTCTGTCTAAATTCGGTGAACCCGATCTTCCATGGGTCCGCTCATCTCTACTTGCCATGCACGCACATACCTGAGCTACCAAATAATATCGGAATTGGATTTTGAGTTCTTCTCACCCATTATCTCTGAAGCCCATCGCATACTATAACCTGCAATCTGCAACCAAGAAATCTCCTGCAGTCGGGTGTCATTGTCAGAGCAGTGCGGACAAAGACAGAACCCAGTGGACCCGACTTTCCATGGATCCTCTCAACTCTACTAGCCACACATGCAAAGACCTGAGCTACGGATATTCAAGTATTCAAGTTCTCCCCAATTATCTTTTAGCAGACTACAGGCTGTATGTAGTCTGGAGACCATCACATACTATCTATAACCTGCAATCTGCAACCAAGAATTCTCCTGCAGCTGGGCATCATGGTCAGAGTAGTGCGGACAAAGACAGAACCAAGTGGACCTAACCTTCCATGAGTCCTCTCATCTCTGCTTGCTACACACGCAGAGACCTGAGCTACCAAATAATATCGTAATTGGATTTTCTAGTTCTTCTTCCCCGTTATCTCTTAGCAGACTACAGGCTGTAGTCTGGAGCCCATCACATACTATAACCTGCAATCTGTGACCAAGAAATCTCACATGGCCGGGCATCATTGTCAGAGCAGTACGGCAAAGAAAGAAAAGGACCCCAGTGCAACAACAGTATATGGGTTGTTATTAGTGTTGAGCGAACCCGGATCGGCAAAATCCGGATCCGCACGGTTTGAGCGGCAGATCCGAGTCCGACCCGGCCGCGGGATCTCTCTCTCTCTCGTCCCGGATTCTGCTCCCCAATGACATATATAGGGCCGGATTCCAGATCGGATCCGGACTTCTTTATCAACCCGACGCGGATCCGCCGGACCCGGATTATTTACAGTCCGCTCAACTCTAGTTGTTATCAGTAGACTAGGTCTATGAGAGAAGCTGCTTTGGAGATGGTTGTGGGACCCCTTAACTTTTGGGCCCCTTGTACGGCTGCACTAATATGTGCGTCCCTGTGTCAGTTTAATCTAATGGAGGCCATGGTGATAATAATGTTACGGCAGTGAATTCACGTTAGTGATGGGTAAAAGCCGCCAGCCTCATTTTACCTGTGGATGTTACTTTTCAGTATTTGTGTTCGTTCTGTTCTGCATATGATAGAATAGAATATTCTGCCTGGAATCTTGCGTTTCGACACTTCTCGCGCTGATGTCATTGGATCACTCATCTTATTACTGTATCATTCACGGCATTCAGCGCTTCTGCGTGTTGTCATATCACTATGCATGTTCTTACGTTACCCTGCATTGTACTGTATCACCGCTGGTGTTATTATACTGCGCTGCATGCTATTATACCTCTCTGCATGTTGCCAGATAGCTCTCTGTGTTTCGACATATACACTATTTTGCAATGCATTGCTGGTAATCTGTCTGTGAAAAGGTAAAAAAAAAAAAAGAACTAGGGCATACAGGAACGGAATAATTATTGCTTGATTCAATCTACAGCTGTTTGGCAGTGGCAGGTTTCTATCTGCGACTCCACGTATCAAGATAAATAGTTAAAAACTGTTATAAAATAAGGATTATAAGGCTTTGCAATGTAGTCTTGTGGCAGTAATGCAGATGCCGCCTACTTTTCTGCAATAGATTTAATAAAAAAGGTTTCATTCTCATTTTTATGACGATATCAACTCAATTTAAAAGCGTTTCCATGGATTAAAAAAAATGTAGCTTATGGTTGCAAATATGATAAAAATTAAAGGGAGCCTGTCACTAGATTTGGCGACTATAAGCTGCGGCAACCACCAGCGGGCTCTTATATACAGCATTCTAACATGCTGTATATAAGAGCCCAAGCCGCTGTGTAGAACATAAAAATCACTTTATAATACTCACCTAAAGGGCGGTGCAGACTGGTCGGATGGGTGTCTCCATTCTCCGGTATCGGCGCCGCCTCTTTCGGCCATCTTTGTCCTCCTTCTTCTGAAGCCTGGCTGCATGACGCGTGCTACGTCATCCACACTAGCTGGCCTTAAGGTCCTGCACAGGCGCACTTTGATCTGCCCTGAGTTAAGCAGATGAAAGTATTGAAGTGCGCTTGCGCAGGACCTCAATGCCGGTTGGTGTGGATGACGTAGGATGCGTCATGTACCCAGGCTTTAGAAGAAGGATGACAAAGATCGCCGAAAGAGAAGGCGATGGCACCAGAGAATGGAGACACCATCCGACCAGTCTGCACCGCACCACCCCTTAGGCCAGAGTCACACTTGCGAGAGACTCACACGAGTCTCGTATCACATCACACTCTCCTGACAGGAGCGGGTCAGCTGTATGTATTTCTATGCAGCTGAGACATTCCTGTCCGGAGAATGTGCGGCCATGCCGGGTGATGCGCTGCAAGACTCGCGCGAGTCTCTCGCAAGTGTGACTCCGGCCTTAGGTGAGTATTATAAAGTGATTTTTATGTTCTACACAGTGACCTGAGCTCTTATATACAGTATGTTAGAATGCTGTATATAAGAGCCCACTGGTGGTTGCCACAGTTTATAGTCGCCAAATCTGGTGACAGGTTCCCTTTAAAAATAAATAGTGAGCATTGACGTGCTAAATCCTCACCGCTGACACTGCTCGTTCCAGTCAGTCTAGGTAAGTTGTCCTGCAGCAATGATGCACTGTACATGCGCATATGAACGGTGCAGACAATCACTTCAGAAGTTTTGCGCTGTATATGATGACATCATCACATCTCGAAGTCAGTGATTGGCTGCGAATGTATGGCAAATGATCGCTGCAGGACAAGTCAGCAAGGCTAGTAGTGGAAGTACCCAACCCGTACCGGATTGGTAAAGATTTTTTTTTTGCATTTTTATGAAATTTTGTCCTACTTATTACAATCTTTTCAGTCCTGTAAAAAACCTTTTTAATGGTTTAGAAAAAAATGTTTTAGACATTGATAGAAATGAACATAGCGAGGATTAAGACTCAAGAACGGTATGAGCCAAAAACCTGACAGAGATTGTAGAATCATCCAAGAAGGATTATTCTGATTATCAGGATGTTCTTCAATAAAAGCGACCTAGTGAGACACAGATCTCAAATGAGTGGGATGATTTTTCCCACGCTAGCAAATACCATTTTGCTACGTTGCTGTACACATATTTTCTTGGAGAACAGCTGATGGATCAGTACGATCCTTGCATTAATCATTAAGGCCACTAATGACTGAGAGACATTTTTAGGCAAGTCCGATAATAGCCCCAATCAATGAAATTTCATTATAGTAACATAGACATCGTGATTATCATTAATGATTGCTGGAAGCATTTGGTTCGTTAATCATAAGTGTTTTGTCTATTATCCAGAGTCAGAAGGATATGTGTGTGTATGTATATATATATATATATATATATACAGTATATATATACATATATATATATATATATATAGATATATATAGATATATATTTATATATATCTATATATATCTATATATATATATATATACACACAGCAATATTTTATTGAATATTTTATATCTTTTCATGGGACACTGTGATACAATGTACAGTGTCAGTGTGCATCTTGTATAAATGTAAATTTTGTGTCCTCTAAATGACACAACGCATTAATGTCTAAACCTCTGGCAACAAAAGTGACTACACTCCATAATGAAAATGACCAAATTGTGCCCAATTAGCCATTTTCCCTCCTCGGTGTCATGTGACTCATTAGCGTTATAAGGTGTCAGGTGTGAATGGGGAGCAAGTGTGTTACATTTGGTATTATCTCTCACACACTCTCTCATACTGGTCACTGGAAGCTCTGCATGGCTCCGCATGGCAAAGAATTCTCTGAGGATCTGAAAAAAAGCATTATTTCTCTACATAAAGATGGCCGAGGCTATAAGAAGATTGTCACCACCCAGACACTGAGCTTCAGCACGGTGGCCAAGACCATACAGCAGTTTAACAAGACAGGATCAACTCAGAACAGGTCAACCTGTTTATTAAAATAATAAATGGAGTGGGTGCATTACAATACACGGAAAGGTTATCAAAATTAGGTCTATTTACTCTAGAAAAGAGAAGACTTAGGGGAGACCTAATAAACATGTACAAATATATCAGAGGGCCATATAGAGATCTCTCCCATGATCTGTTTGTACCAAGGACTATGACAAGAACAAGGGGGCATTCTCTTCGATTGGAGGAAAGAAAATTCCTACATCAGCATAGAAGAGGGTTCTTCACAGTAAGAGCAGTGAGGCTCTGGAAATCTCTTCCTGAGGAGGTGGTGATGGCCAACTCACTGAATGAGTTTAAGAGAGGAATGGATGCTTTTCTTGATTGCAAAAGTATAGAAGGTTATAAATAGCATAATCTTACAGGTAGATAGAAGAGCGACCTAGATTATTAGAGGAATGGGTGGGCTGCAACACCAAGACAGGTTATTAAACTTGGGGTTATTTAGTTTGGAAAAACAAAGGCTTAGGGGGGATCTAATCACAATGTATAAACATATGAGGGGACAGTACAGAGACCTTTCCAAAGATCTCTTTACACCTAGGCCTGCGACTGGAACACGGGGGCATCCGCTACGTCTTGAGGAAAGAAGGTTTAATCATAATCACAGAGGAGGATTCTTTACTGTACGAGCAGTGAGACTATGGAAGTCTCTGCCGTATGATGTTGTAATGAGTGATTCACTACTAACATTTAAGCAGAGCCTGGATGCCTTTCTTGAAAAATATAATATTACCAGTTATGTATATTAGATTTTATGACAGGGTGTTGATCCAGGGAACTAGTCTGATTGCCGGATGTGGAGTCAGGAAGGAATGTTTTTCCTCATTGGGGTTTTTTTGCCTTCCTCTGGATCAACATGTTAGGCTACGGGTTGAACTCGATGGACTTAGAGTCTCCCTTCAACCTTAAAAACTATGAAACTATGAAACCAAAGGAGTTGAATGTACAGAAAAAAGTAATGAAACGGTGGCAATCACCGTTAATAAACACCTTTATTTTTCACACAATTAAAACAAGTGGCAGTGAGAGACGAGGTCTACAGGACAAGAACTTTCCCATTTTAGGTCAATTAGGATTACCAAAATTATTTGTATTTGCCAATTGCCAGGATAATATGAGAGAGAGGATGTTTTAAGGCATTTTTATTACTTTTTGCAAAGTCAAAAGTTTACATACACTAAGAGCACTATGCCTTTAAATAATATGGGACAGCCCATATGATGATGTCATGTCTTGGAAAGTTTCTTATACGTTTATTGGAAACATCTGAGTTAATTAGAGACACACCTGTGGATGTATTTTAATGCACATCTGAAATGCACGGCTTCTTTGTGTAGAATCATGGGAAAGTCAAAAGAAATCAGCCAAGATCTCAGGAAGAGAATTGTGGACTTGCTCAAGTCTGTTTCATTTTTGGGTGCAAATTCCAGATACCTTAAGGTGCCTCATTCATCTGTACAAACAAATATACACAAATACAAACAAGATGGGAATGTCCAGTCACTATACGACTCAGGAAGGAGATGGGTTCTGTGTTGTGAATGTTAGTTATGTTTTGGCTGCTGGGAGGCTCCCTCTGGTGGCCAGGAATGGTTTGGATTTGGACCAGGTATGTTGTGCAGTGGGCGTTTCCTTTGCTAACTCTCTGCTTATTTAAATCCTGGTCTGATAGCAGGCTATGCCGGATGTCAGTTGTTCTTTGTATCACCAGCCTGCTTCATTCTGCTCCACACCACATCTACCCCAGATAAGTGCTTGCTCTTTATTTATTGTTTGGTTGTTTTGCTCTTATCTGGGTTTGTCATTTGCTGTGGTTGTTTTCAGTTTATTTGCATGCAGGGATTTTCCCCTCAGTTGCTTGGCTGGGGAACTCCCTGCAGTTCTGTTTGGAGTATAGCTCCTTTGGGTCTATGTGTTTGTGGCTTGTTGAATTTGTTATGATTCTTGTTTTCTGTTCATTGGTATGACAAAAGCACCTGGTATAGGATGGAGTTCAGATCGTACGATCTGTGGGCCTTTTTGTACTATCAGGAACTGGGAATTTTGCATAGTTTTTCTCTGGCCACCATCAGTCCCTTTCCTGTCCTTTCCTATTTTAGTCAGTGAGGGCCTCACATTTTGCTAATCCTGTCATCTATCTGTGTATTGTGTTTTTCCTATATCACTGCAGTCTTTGAATGTGGGGGGCTTGCTATTCTTGTCTATTTTCTGAGGCAGAGAGTTATTCATCTTTCCTTCTTTTAGGATAGCTAGTTCTCCGGCTGGGTTCGCGGTGCACAGGATATTAGTTCACCCCTCGGCTACTTCTAGTTGTGATGGTTAGTAAGGGGATGGCGGCCAGATTAGTTGCCAATGCTCTTGTCACCTTTTACCAATGATTTGTGGTGGTCTTCCATGGTTCCGGATCATAACAGTTGTGTGTACCAGAGATGAACGTGCTTTGGTCAGACATGTGCATATTAACCCAAGAACAAAAACAAAAGACCTTGTGAAGATGCTGGCAGAAGCTGGTAAGATTGTGTTATTAGCCACAGTGAAACAAGTACTGTATCAACAGGGGTTGAAAGGCCACTCTGCCAGGAAGAAGCGATTACTCAAAAATAAACATAAAAAGGCCAAATTAATATTTGCAAATGCACACAGGAAAAAAGACCTTAATTTTTGGAGATATGTCCTGTGGTCTGACGAAACTAAAATTGAACTGTTTGGCCATAATGAACTTCGTTATATTTGGAGGAAAAGGGGAGAAGCTTTGAAGCCTAAGAACACCATCCCAACTATGAAAAACGGGGGTGGCAGCATCATGTTGTGGGGTTGTTTTTCTGAAAGAGGAACTGGTGCACGTCACAAAATAGATGGCATCATAAAGAAAGAAGATTATGTGGCAATACTGAAGCAACATCTCAAGACATCAGCCAGGAACTTAAAGGTTGGGCAGAAATGGGTCTTCCAAATGGGCAATGCCCCGAAGCATACTGTCAAACTGATTACAAAGTGGCTTAAGGATAACAAAGTCAATGTTTTGGAGTGGCCATCACAAAACCCTGATCTCAATCTTATTGACAATTTATGGGCAAAGCTGAAAAGGCCGGTGCGAGCGGCGACCTACAAACATGGCTCAGTTACACAGGTCTGTGAGGAGGAATGGGCCCAAATTCCTACCAACTATTGTGAGAAGCTTGTGGAAGGAAATCCAAAACGTGTCACCCAAGTCATACAGTGTAAAGGCAATGCCACCAAATACTAATGAAATGTATGTAAACTTTTGACTTTGCAGAAAGTAATAAAAATGCCTTAAAACCTCATCTCTCTCATTATTGTGGCATTTGGCAAATATAAATAATTTTGGTTCCTAGTTGAGGTAAAATCGGAAAGGTTTATTCTGATTTCATGTCAGATAGTGAGGAAAAAACATGCAGATGTGTCTTTTTAGATAGTGTATGTAAACTTCTGGTTTCAACTGTGTATATAATTGCACGCACACCCGCAATACTGTACAAATGTTTTAGATAGGCATGGGGAAAAAATGCTGCATAGTAGGGATGCTTTGAAAAGCAAGTGTTACTTTATTGTTATCAATTAAGAAAATGCAAAGTGAATGAGCAAAAGCAAAATCTAAATCAAAAATAATATTTGGTCACCGCCTTTGCCTTTATAAATTCTTCTATTCACACAGTTATTGAAGCTGATATTCATCTGCATCTTAATTCTTATGTTTTCTTGCATATTTGAGTCACTTGGCCTTGTTTACATGTCAAAGTTATGTTTTATCTGACTGCAATTTTTCCATGAAGATCACTTCTAGCCACTCTCTGAGCAATAGATGAATATATCGGGGTCCCACTGATTGCTGAGCTGATGGCACTGCTGGGCATCTTCCCATTTCAAAGCAAAGTAAGCATGAGGGGTCTCATCTGTTGCAGAGGGTTTAGGTGGCCGAACACTGCACCTATGGTCCTCAATGTTGCCCATTTCTTTACAAAAGAGCTTAAACAGCCCATCTTGAAACAACAGTCTGGTTTGAAATCTTTGCCTGGGAGAGATGTTGCTGATGCAGTATAACTACCTTGTGTCTTGTTAGGCTAAGTTCACATGTCCTGTAGTCATCTGTTAGAACGGATCCGTTGGGAAACCGATTTCTGCTAGATCCATTTTTTTTACATGGGAATCTATGGACAATGGAGCCATCTATTGTACTTGTAACAGATCCATTACAAATGGACGATAAATAGCACTCTGTTGTCCATAGACGCCACATGTTAAAAACGGATCCAGCTGACATTATTTAACAATGGACAGAAAAGTTGCACAACCTTTTGCAAACGGATCTTTAACGGATCCGTGATAACGGATAACTACAGGTCATGTGAACCAATCCTTAAGCCAGCTTTACACGTTGCAATTTCGCATATGATATCGTATGCGATTTGCAACGCCCCCATCGTATGTGCGGCACGGTCAATTTGTTGAACGTGCCGCACAAACGATTAACCCCCGTCACACATACTTACCTTCCATACAACCTCGATGTGGGCGGCGAACGTCCACTTCCTGGAGTGGGAGGGACGTTCGGTGTCACATCGACGTCACGCGGCAGCCGGCCAATAGAAGCGGAGGGTTGGAGATGAGCGGGACGTAAACATCCCGCCCACCTCCTTCCTTCCGCATTGTGGGCCGGGAGCCGCGGGATGCAGGTAAGATCTGTTCATCATTCCTGGGGTGTCACACACTGCGATGTGCGCTACCTCGGGAACATTGAACAACCTGACGTTCAATCCATGAGGAATGAACGACGTGCGTGCGATGAACGCTTTACCGTTCAATCGCAATCGCACGTACCTGTCACACACTGCAATGTACCTTACGATGCCGGATGTGCGTCACTTACGACGTGACCCCGCCAACACATCGTAAGATACATTGCAGCATGTAAAGCCAGCTTAATTCTGCTCAGTCTTTCTATGGTGCATGACATGTGAGATTAAATTATCTTCCACAACCTCCCCTTTGTAAAAGAGTTTAGATGTTCCTTACCCAGTTTTAAGCCTCCTACACAGTTGTTTCTGTTTCAGTTAATGACTGTGCTTCAATCTATATATGAAAATCATGATCGTTGGTCACTCATCCCACAGTTGACTATAGCTCTACAAAATCCCTGCCTGTGTGCAAGTCTACCTAGAAGTATTTATGCTGTTTTGAAGGTGAAGGGCAGTCACGCCAAATATTTATTTACTTAGTTTATTTTTATCCATTAAACAAAATGCTATTACTACTTCTGTCTTTGAAAGCATTCTTACTTTTCAAATGTTTAGGCAGGTGTGGAAAAAAATGCTGCATATCATACAAAGGTGAAATCTACTTGAAGTGATGAATGCACTTTTGAAACACAATAGAAGTTTTAAAGGGAACCTGTCATCAGAAATTTTGCTTTAAACCTAAACGTTCCCCCCTCTGCAGCTCCTGGGCTGCATTCTAGCAGGTTCCTGTACTTTTTGTGGCCCCTTTTAAACCAAATTAAATACTTTATAGACTTGTACCTTTTGCTATGTAAATTTTGTAAATCGTCTATGGGGGCGGGCTCTCTGGTGACCGTTGCTGTTCCTCCAGCAGATTTACGCCGCCCCCCAACGTTGAATTTCATATCTCAGGAAGCCGCCCCTGGGCGCCCGTGGTTCCGCGCATGCGCTGTGCGACTGTAGCGGGACTGTGCACTGTGTGCACATGTGACCGCTGGTGATGTTTTGCGCAGGCGCGAGGTTATGGGCGGCGCTGTGAGTGTCATCAGCAAGTGCCGCCCATAACCTCGTGACCGCACTTTCCCCTCTTCCTCCAGCGTTCTGCGCAAGCGCTTGCTGGCCAGATGACCCGACGTCAACTCTTTCCCATCTTGCCCTGCTGCAGGGTAAGATGGGAAGGAGGTGACATCGGGTCATTTGGCCGGCGAGCGCTTGCGCAGAACGCTGGAGGCAGTGGGGGAAAGCGCGTCCAAAGCGGCATGATGCAATCACAGCGCCGCCCATAATCTCGTGCTTGTGACACACGTCACCAGGTGTCCTGGCGTGGGCGGCACCTCGGGCGCAATGGGCGGCGTCCTGATGGATGAAATGGAGCGTGGGGGGACGGCGTCAATGTGCTGGAGGAACAGCAACGGTCACCAGAGAGCCCGCCCCCATGGACGATTTACAAAATTTACATAGCAAAAGGTACAAGTTTATAAAGTATTTAATTTGGTTTAAAAGGGGCCACAAAAAGTACAGGAACCTGCTAGAATGCAGCCCAGGAGCTGCAGAGGGGGACACTCTTAGGTTTCAAGCTAAATTTCTGATGACGGGTTCCCTTTAAGATTCAACAGATGCAAAGAATAGGAGCTAGTAAAATAAGGAATGCAAATGACAATGGGGTCTGTGCACTCACGCCGTCGGGTATCATGATACATGATTCTGTTTCTAGAGAGGGATGTGTGGTAGGTAATGTGAATCATCATGTGGATGACAATGGGGATTTTATGTAGCTGTCAATTGTCCATCTCTGTATGAAATTGACGAGTACAGGGGTTTTTTTCGGGAGCACTGCAGGAGGGTTAAAATATAAGTTCACAATTCAATAAAGAGATGCTACAGTACAATAAATACAGAAAAAAAAGCAAAAGGAATGTATATAAAAGATGGACATATAAGAGAAAGCAAGGCGGGACAAAAGAAGGTTGGACCGAGTAAAAAAAAAAAAGTTTTCAAGTGATGGACATAATGTAACATAAAAGCAACATAAATGTAAAACTTTACTACGGTTCTAAGAAAAAGCACAGGGTTACAAAAGAAAGTGTGGCAGATGGCGTTAATGAAGGAGACCTCACTAGAATATTGGAAAACAAAGCATGAGAGGAGGTGAAGTGTGGACAATATCACGCAATGTGAAAGCATAAAGAGACAGCCACTGTCTATTTGAAGTGTCCTGGGTGATATTGCTTGCTCGAGCACTCTAGCACTCTCCTTCTTTCCTCGTCCTCTCGCACTTTCACTCTCTGTTTTGCTCTCCCGCTTTCTCTCTCCTTCTCTCGCTCTCTCCCTCGGGTCTGTGCTGATTGTAACTGACACACTGACTCCATTTCACACACTCATATTTCTCGTAAGATCAATACTTTTGACTCCCTACAAGACAATAATCGTGCGCTCGCCGCCCGCCAGTCGATCAAACACATTATTAGAGCTACGTCCCGAGGGAGAGAGGCACAAGGGGGGAACTAAGGAAAGAGAGGGGGCTAGGAGCTCTGAGATGCCCCCGTGATGCCACTCGCTGCCCCACATTTCTGCTCCATGACACATGCACACTATAACACGCTGCCGCGTACACAGGGCTGCCACACATCCACCCGTACTGGTTACTAACCATTAGCACCGTAGCATATCTATTAGAAGGGAATTCTAGTATTATGCACAGTAGGGGGTCACATAACTCTGAGCTATTAATATATGAGAAAATTATATATTTCCAATATATCATGGTTTGCTTTTCTGTGAGTGCAGCAGCAATGACTCCAGTGGGAAGAGCCGAGTAACCCACATTGGTTTATTTCTCATAATCATTATTATAATAGTCTTTTTCCATCTGTGATTAGCATTATAGAAAAGCTATAGAAGAGCACAGTCGTTCGAAGCCTCATACAGGCTACAGTTCCATGCAGGCGTCTAACTATATCAGGTACAAAAGTAGCTGTTGCATCTGGTCCTTTGTGCCAAAAGGTACCTAAAGGTACCAATATTAAAATGCCAAAATATGCCAAGTGGACGGCTCTGTTACAGATTTTGCATTACATCTTTGGCTTTACGGTTTATAAGATGCACCGGATTATAGGATGCACCCCAAATTTAAAGGAAAAAAAAAGGGGGATCTGCCTTACAATCTGGTGGAGCGGGGTAACAAGAGGCAGGGGCGGTGGTGGAGTAGGGTGGTGCGGCAAGTGTTCCAGATGCTCGCTGCGGGCACAGTGTGGCAGGCAGCTTCCATAAACAGTCGGCAGGCCGGGTTTCGAAGAAATGGCGCCGAGGGTCGGCGCATGTGCAGATGGAGCTCTCGGCTCAAGATCTCATCTGAGCATGTACCATTAACTCCGCTGCTTGGAGATCAATGGGCCGGAGGCGGCGATTGCACAGATGAGATCTTAAGGCAAGAGCTCCATCTACGCACGTGCCGACTCCAGGCGTCATTATTTGAAGTCCGCATTGACAACATTTTAGGATGGCATCTGCAGCCACAGCACAGTGCCCGTGGCCCACTGCCCCAGCCAAAGGACAGCAGAGCTCACGCAGCCCCAGCAAAGCGCCCGCATCATTGCTACTGCAATGCCTCTCCACCATCCCCAGTAAGCAACATTCGGATTATAAAGACAAATCTTTGGGAGTAAAAGTACATATTATGATCCGAAAAATATGGTATATTTAGGATTTTCCTTGCGGCCCAATCAGCAATTCTAAATTAGACGGCTGTCGGCCAGACGATGGTTTCATCCAATCATTCGGCTGGCAGTCAATATGGACGGCTCTATAGTACATAGTTTGTTCAAGCACTCCTGTGTCTTCTGTGAGAGAGCTGTTGGCAGACATGTCTGGTGGTGACTTGTCTCCGGAAGACAATTCAATCGGCAGTCCAAAATTGAACATGCCGGATAGATGTTTTCCCAAACAATCAGTTAGCCGAGGCCCCCATGCACATTAAAATGTTGGCTGACCTCGCTCATACTAATTAGAAGTATAATGTGTATGGGGGGGGCTTTAATCTCAATCCAAATCAATATTGAGCTGTGTGACATGCATAAAACAATGCTCATGACAAAAATATGACAAACGTAGCATCTGTCAACATCATGAAGTTTTGTAATATAGATGAATAATTCCATGTATAACACTTTTTTTAATCTTCAAATTCGACTTTGACAAAGGTCTTAATGACAAATTTGTTACAGTTTTTGTATCCAGGGATTCTCTGCAGACCTTTTTGTTTCCAAGTGTCCGACAACAAACAATCTCCGTAAAGTCTTGTCCTTAAGTGATTCACTCTTCAATCTGTCTTGTATTTCATCCTAACCCAACGAATATATGTGGCAGGATCAGACTGTACAGTGTTTGTTGGTTGTCTGTAACCATGAAGACACATAGTTGCTGTAGAAACTAAATGATAGAGAATTTTTAATTAAAGGCTACTTTACACGCTGCGATATCGGTCCCGATATCGCTAGTGTGAGTACCCGCCCCCATCTGTTGCACGACACGGGCAAATCGCTGCCCGTGCCACACAACATCGCCCAGACCCATCACACTACTTACCTGCCCGGCGACGTCGCTGTGACCGGCGAACCGCCTCCTTTCTAAGGGGGCAGTCCGTGTGGCGTCACAGCGACGTCACTGAGCGGCCGCCCAATAGCAGCGGAGGGGCGGAGCTGAGCGGGACGTAACATCCTGCCCACCTCCTTCCTTCCGCATAGCGGCCGGGAGGCAGGTAAGGAGGGGTTCCTCGTTCCTGCGGCGTCACACATAGCGATGTGTGCTGCCGCAGGAGCGACGAACTACATCGTTACTGCTGCAGTAACGATAATCAAGAATGGACCCCCATGTCACCGATGAGCGATTTTGCACGTTTTTGCAACGATGCAAAATCGCTCATCGGTGTCACACACAGCATTCCGTGACCCCAACGACTCCGCATTAGCGATGTCGCAGCGTGTAAAGCCCCCTTAAGACCTAATGCAAAGTTGCTTCAATGATCATATTCGGTACAAAAGGTCTACTTATAACATTTTGGGCACAGCCTTTCAAAGCTTTCCATGGTTTATGTGGTCCCTTTCTATTAACACAGGTATGCAAAGTTTGGGTTTATGAAAATTGTTTAAAATCCAATGACTAATTCTTATGTTTTCCTATGCCCTGATTTAAAAAAACACTTATTTTTTACTCATTATGTATGACCCCACTGCCCCACCACCGTGCGGCGCTGCCGCCCCACCACCATGCGGAGCTGCCGCCCCACCACCGTGCGGAGCTGCCGCCCCACCACCGTGCGGAGCTGCCGGACGACCTACACCTCACCTACTGTCTCCTCCCCAAAATACTTTAGAATGTAAGCCTGCAAGGGCAGGGTCCTCTTCCCTCTGTACTAGTCTGTCTATTGAAACTTGTATATGTATTCTGTATGTAACCCCCTTCTCATGTACAGCACCATGGAATCAATGGTGCTCTATAAATAAATAATAATAATAATAATAAAAATAAAAAAAATGGATTTTACACAAAACGCGCATGAAGTTCCGTACAAGCGAAATGAACAAGAAAAATCTTTATTGTAGTCAAAAATGTAAACAATTTTATAAATATATTTATTGAACACTCATTCTGAAATTTTATTGGAAATTAATTCTTGCACC
The DNA here is from genome assembly GCF_048569485.1 of Anomaloglossus baeobatrachus. NCBI lineage: Eukaryota > Metazoa > Chordata > Amphibia > Anura > Aromobatidae > Anomaloglossus > Anomaloglossus baeobatrachus. The sequence goes on along the minus strand of NC_134363.1, from coordinate 34,853,444 downwards.
TTTTTCCTTTTCTCTTGATCCCTTTTCTCTTATAGAAGCCTCCATCAGTTGTCCCCCATCGTGCTCACATTCCATCTACCTTGGTATCGTCGTTCCATATCCTTGATATCCTGATTATATCTTTTCTCCTTGCTCTTCGCTAACAGCACCAAGGTTTTCAGGAAGTCGTCCAAATGGGAATGTAAAAAAATATAACTTCAAATTCATCAAACACCCCAAGGTTTTGAAATGTTTCAGCATGTTCTCCATGATGGACTTCAATTTTGTATATCTGTTGTTACCTAGAAATGTTTTCACAACTTCTTTTGAAAGAACCTTAAGCCCTTTTCGCAACATCTGTTATTATTGTTTAGAACACAACGTTCTTCATGAGTTTCCAAATATTCGGACCCACAAAAATGCCTTACTTCAGTTTTTTGTTTCGAACAGTCCTAGAAACTTGATAACACAGGTACTTAAAAATCTCTCCTTTCAGTAGAGCTTTCACAAACTGCTTTACCAGTCTAATCTTAATGTGGAGTGGTGGCTGGAGAACTTTAGTGGAATCAACTAAAGTTTCCACAACTACGTTCTTGGGTCCAGGTTGAAAATATTTTCTCGTTGGCCAACTTTTTTGGCTCCAATGATGAGTACTATCCCAGTCACACAAAAAGCATGGACACTTTATGTATCCTTCTTGCTGCCCAAAGAGCAAAGAGAGAACTTTCAGATCACCACATATTGACCATCCTTAGGGCGGCTTTGCACGTTGCGATATTGCACGTGCGATGTCGATGGGGTCAAATCGAAAGTGATGCACATCCGGCGTCGCAGTCGATATCGCAACGTGTAAAACCTTTTTGATACGATGAACGAGCGCAAAAGCGTCGTTATCGTATCATCGCTGCAGCCTCCGACATTTCCATAATGCCGGTGCAGCGACAGGTACGATGTTGTTCCTCGCTCCTGCGGCAGCACACATCGCTGTGTGTGAAGCCGCAGGAGCGAGGAACTTCAACTTACCTGCCGCCGGCTGCAATGAGAAGGATGGAGGTGGGCGGGATGTTTACATCCTGCTCATCTCCGCCCCTCCGCTTCAATTGGCCACCTGCCGTGTGACGTCACTGTGACGCCGCACGACCCGCCCCCTAAAGAAGGAGGCGGGTCGCCGGCCAGAGGGACGTCGCACGGCAGGTATGTGTGTGTAAAGCTGCCGTAGCGATAATAATCACTACGGCAGCTTTCACTAGATATCAAACGTGTGACGGGGGCGGGACTATCGCTGCAGCATCGGTAACACATTGTTACCGATGTTGCAGCGTGCAAAGCCCGCCGAAATCCACATAGTTAATTTTTTTTTTAGAATAAAGTCTACAGGCACTGACCCATACTTGCTGGCATTTTGCAGTAGAAGCTTTCAGACTTTATTTGGGATAATCAAAGAAGAATCTCCACTTGCTCACAATGTACTCAATGTTACAGTTTTCCAACAGCCCAGGAACATCAATGTAATACACAAGAGCACCGTCTTGAGAAAAGTATGGAAGGAATCCCTTTTCTCTGCTTCTGCACCATGATAAACAGGTACCAGGAGAAGGTTCTTGTCCTTTAGTCTTGATCCTGACGTTCTGCAGAACGTTTAGGAAGGCCAAGTCCCTGACTAAAACATTTAATATGTGATGTGAAAAAATCTGTGGCTCGCAGGGACTAGCATGAAAGTCTTTGTCACAGTCCTGATCTTCATGTTCTGAAAAAGGTGCATCTTCAAGTTTCCCTGGAGGTGAAGGGACAAGTATTCTGGGACTGTGAGGCACAGGGCAAACCACTGATGGGAGGTCCGGGTATGTAATATCCTTCTTACTTTTAAGGTTGAATCCCTCCACGTTGCACGTATAAAAGTAGCAGTCATCGCTAGCATTTTGCGGATCCCACCAGATCACAGACACACCAAAACCAAAGCTCTTTCTTGCCTTTAGACCATTGTCATAGTTCTTCTATACAAACTGAAGACACTACATCTGGAGCCCATGACTTAGTTTTACACCAAAGGTCATGCAAAGGGGCCAAAGTATGGTGCAAGTTAAAGTCTATGGAGTCAGTGTTTGGGAAAAACTCTACTTGATGGATTTTTTTTTATATTTTTACTGAGTTCAGCGATTACCTCTTACTTTTAAAACAATTTTACCCTTGCAGACCTGTGTTATCAGACTTGCAGCCAAGACGATTGAAATGACATGAGATCTCAGAACTCTACACCTTATGACTGTAATTACCATGAACGAGCTTACCTAAAAACACTTGTGTTCCTATAATCGGGTTTTGTAAACAAGCTGCAAATCACCCGATGAATGAGCAAAATGCTCATCCATCAAGTGAAATGATTTTTAAGCAAGCTTAAAATTCATCATTCTCGGCAGCGCGTTGTACTGTGCAAAAAGTACGTGCTGCTGAGAACAATGACAATATATGCATGCAGAACGATCTATTGCTGATCCTTCTGTGGACACATGAAATGCTGTCTGCTGATGTAAACAGGATATTAAATGACCACCTGATCCCCAGTTATTGACCCCTTACCGAAAAAAGGACGTATGTGATGCCCTGGCCTATCAGGTCATCACAGGGTATTGTGCAATCGGCCCTTCTGTGCAATATCCACCTCCTCCTTGGTTATGGGTCCCCAACTAATGGTGTTGCCAACAGCAGTCAAAGTCCTAGGTACAGTCTGCACCGCACGAACCAGACACACCAGTGGATGGCCTGAGTGGAGTAGGGTCACTCACTTGGGGGGTTGGTTAAGGGGAGGTCTGGAGTGTCAGGAGTAGGTCAGTGAAGTGTAAGAAGTGGAGGAGAGAGGAGGTCAGGAGCCGGGCTCCTTGGAAGTAACTAGGTGACAGACGATGGTCTGGACATAGTAGGAGCTGGACCCCCGGTCGCAGGGGATCGTGGCAAGGGGCACGGAACTGTCGATGAGGACAGCCGGCGGCCTTGCACCATCACCGGGCTGGGACCAGGGCACGATGGGGTATGTGGACCCTAGGTCAGGGAGTAGCTCCAGGCAACCTGACAATTTAACCGTCGAGAACGGAGCCTTCAAGATCCGTTCTCCAGCCGCTCCAAAATCGGGGTACTAGTGCAACGAGGGGGATAGGACTTTCCACAAATATGATCCATAAAATCCCAAGCGTGAACCCTGAGTGCAAGGTCCCACAGTTAGCCATACTGGGGAGCGGGACCCGGCTATTTCCACACTACCGGGACCAAAAGAGAAGTAACTTAGTGTCAGCAGGAAGGTCACGGATCTCCAGGCAACACCAACGGGGACGGGACCCGAACTAGCTCCCCTCAGCGGCAGCGGTGTCCAGAACTTTGGTTTATCCAGTTGTCGGTGTCAGCTTTATGGACTGAGTACGAAAGTGGCCCCTGCGCTCCCCACGGCACCCCCCAACACCATGCCATCACCGAGTGCCGGGGCATTCCCCCTACCCATGGAGGGTCCTAGCACCTACCTGCCCCATTCCATCGCCCCCGGGTACTCCCAACTGCAGCAGTGGTACCACAAACCACGGATGGCATCACAAACGCTAACATATCCCCTATCAATAACCCCCTTCGTTTGAGGAGCCGCATGAACCCCCCCCCCCCCCCCGGTCTGGAGACCCCTCAAGCCACCGCGGATCCGGATCCGAGCAGCCCGGCTGCTGACGCGGGGTCGGCACACAAACGTCCTATGTAATCTCCCTGCTTTTGATGCGGGTTTGCACAGCGAGCTCACATCTGTCCCTTCAAATGTTGGCTGATTTGATCAGGCGTCTTGTGCCTCTAACAGGTGCGTGTGCCTGTTAATTGATTTAATCCCGCTGTCAATCTCTGACAACTGAAGTTAATGTGCATCGGCAGGAAGTTTGTAAATCTCCTCTCCCATAGGCACTCCCATGATGTCATCATGGGGCTCCAATGAGTTATCATGACAGCAACGGGTCAGCTAAGGACCCAGGTGTCTGTCATTAGAAATTTCCTGTGAACGCTGGCTGCATGCCGGCATTCATAGGAAGTTATCATTTCTGCTGTACAGAGCAGTGCTCATGCTGATGCCCGGCTCTGTACAGCACAAGCGATCAGATGATCACAGCTTCAAGTCCCCTAAAAGGACTAGTAAATACAATAAAAAGTTTTTAAAAAAAGTTTTCAAAAATATGCAAGAAATAAAAACACACGAAAGTTCAAATCATCCCCTTTTGCCACTTTGAAAATAAACAAAATAAAAAAATACACAAACTTGGTATCGCCGTGTTCAGAAATGCCCGATCTATCAAAATATAAAATAAATTAACTCTCTTGGAAAGGATGTAATGAGGAAAAAATCAAAATGGCAGAATCACATTTTTTGGTTGCCGCAACTTTGCAATAAAAAGCAATAACAGGCGATCAAAACATTGCATCCACCCAAAAATGGTATCATTAAAAACACCAGTTCAAGACGCAAGAATTAAGATATCACAAGCACAGAATCCTGAAAAATGAGACTGTTGCAGGTCTTAGAACATGGTGCCAAAAGCACCATTTATTTATTTTTTTACATATTTCTGATTTTTTTTACAACACTTAAAAAAATCTATACATGTTTGGCATCTACAAGAATGTATTGACCTGGGGAATCATATTGCCAAGTCAGTTTTACCATATATTAAACATGGTAAATAAATAAAAAGAATTTTGGAACTAAACTTGTTTTGAAATTTCCCCAGAGTTTGAATTTCTTTCCCATTTTCCAGTACAAGGAGTTAGAATGAATGGTGTCATTCAGAAGTACAACACGTCCCACAAAAAAACAAGTCCTCATATGGCTATATTGACAGAAAAACAAAAAAGTTATGGCTCTTGGAAGAAGGGAAGGAAAAACCAAAAGTGCAAAAACGGAAAAAGGCCCCAGTGGAAAGGAGTTAAAGGACTCCTCCAGTTAATTTCTTTAATTCACGTGTGCTAGGTCTTATATATGTGAGTGTAATTAATACAGTAACTCATCTTCCACCATCGTATCCTGGTATCTGGCCTGTTGCGGCAGTACGTCACGGCATTTGTGACCTGCCGAATCACGTGGTGGTTGCTGTGTGGAGCAGCGGTCACTTTTTGAATATTCTCAATGTGAGTCTATGGGATTCAGAACACTAGACTTACATTGACATTGTAACTACCGCTTCACACTGCAATCTGGCAGGTTAGAGGCGGCTACAATGCAGTAGTGACCTGAGCGTGGCTGATACTGGAAGACGGCATCCGATAAGTTACCGTATTGAATATGAACTCACATACATGAGACACAGAACACAGGAAAATAAAAAAACATGTAGAGTGGTCCTTTGAAGCTGCAAGTTGATGTTAAGCATCCTGAGTAGAGTTGAGCGGACTTCTAATAATCCGGGTCTGGCGGATCCGTCGCGGGTTGGAAAAGTCCGGATCCGATCCGGAATCCGGACCCATGTATGTGAATGGAGAGAGAGAGAGAGAGAGAGACCCATGTATGTGAATGGAGAGAGAGAGAGAGAGAGAGACCCATGTATGTGAATGGAGAGAGAGAGAGAGAGACCCATGTATGTGAATGGAGAGAGAGAGAGAGAGAGACCCATGTATGTGAATGGAGAGAGAGAGAGAGAGAGACCCATGTATGTGAATGGAGAGAGAGAGAGAGACCCATGTATGTGAATGGAGAGAGAGAGAGAGAGAGAGACCCATGTATGTGAATGGAGAGAGAGAGAGAGACCCATGTATGTGAATGGAGAGAGAGAGAGAGAGAGAGACCCATGTATGTGAATGGAGAGAGAGAGAGAGACCCATGTATGTGAATGGAGAGAGAGAGAGAGAGAGAGACCCATGTATGTGAATGGAGAGAGAGAGAGAGAGACCCATGTATGTGAATGGAGAGAGAGAGAGAGAGAGACCCATGTATGTGAATGGAGAGAGAGAGAGAGAGAGACCCATGTATGTGAATGGAGAGAGAGAGAGAGACCCATGTATGTGAATGGAGAGAGAGAGAGAGAGAGAGACCCATGTATGTGAATGGAGAGAGAGAGAGAGAGAGAGAGACCCATGTATGTGAATGGAGAGAGAGAGAGAGAGAGACCCATGTATGTGAATGGAGAGAGAGAGAGAGAGACCCATGTATGTGAATGGAGAGAGAGAGAGAGAGAGACCCATGTATGTGAATGGAGAGAGAGAGAGACCCATGTATGTGAATGGAGAGAGAGAGAGAGAGAGACCCATGTATGTGAATGGAGAGAGAGAGAGAGAGAGAGACCCATGTATGTGAATGGAGAGAGAGAGAGAGAGAGAGAGAGAGACCCATGTATGTGAATGGAGAGAGAGAGAGAGAGAGAGAGAGACCCATGTATGTGAATGGAGAGAGAGAGAGAGAGAGAGACCCATGTATGTGAATGGAGAGAGAGAGAGAGAGACCCATGTATGTGAATGGAGAGAGAGAGAGAGAGAGACCCATGTATGTGAATGGAGAGAGAGAGAGAGACCCATGTATGTGAATGGAGAGAGAGAGAGAGACCCATGTATGTGAATGGAGAGAGAGAGAGAGAGACCCATGTATGTGAATGGAGAGAGAGAGAGAGAGAGACCCATGAATGTGAATGGAGAGAGAGAGAGAGAGACCCATGTATGTGAATGGAGAGAGAGAGAGAGAGACCCATGTATGTGAATGGAGAGAGAGAGAGAGACCCATGTATGTGAATGGAGAGAGAGAGAGAGAGAGAGAGAGACCCATGTATGTGAATGGAGAGAGAGAGAGAGACCCATGTATGTGAATGGAGAGAGAGAGAGAGAGACCCATGTATGTGAATGGAGAGAGAGAGAGAGAGAGACCCATGTATGTGAATGGAGAGAGAGAGAGAGAGACCCATGTATGTGAATGGAGAGAGAGAGAGAGAGACCCATGTATGTGAATGGAGAGAGAGAGAGAGACCCATGTATGTGAATGGAGAGAGAGAGAGAGAGAGAGAGAGACCCATGTATGTGAATGGAGAGAGAGAGAGAGACCCATGTATGTGAATGGAGAGAGAGAGAGAGAGAGAGACCCATGTATGTGAATGGAGAGAGAGAGAGAGAGACCCATGTATGTGAATGGAGAGAGAGAAAGAAAGAGAGAAAAAAAAACAAAACCCGGATCCGGATCGTGCAGGCGGATTCCCGCGACTGGGTCGGACCCGGATCGGACTCTGAAACCGCGCGGATCCGGATTTTTACAGTTCGGATCTGCTCAACACTAATCCTGAGTCTATATGGATTACTGAAAACCACAAGTATATCATTTCAACGTTCATTACTAATGTGAATGGATTCAATTTTGGCCAGAAACTGCTCCGATCTTGTCCATAGTTGTGTTTGATATTGCCATATTTGACATAAAAGGCAGCGGATCTGCAATATCACACAGCCAGTGCCCAAAAAGGTAGTTATTTCTAGCAGGCAGACGTATTTCTTTTAGTAGTTTACAACCTTTCTAACTCCTTAGTACTGAACAAAGACACATTTTGGTCCTTTTTTATTTGTCCATATTTTGTGCTAATTGATGACCATTGTATATATGGTAGTAATGTCTTCTCTGCTCTATCTGCCAGCTGATTTTAAGACGTTGGTTGACTAATGTTGTACCGTAACGAGAATCAGTGGCTCATTTTTATTCTGCATTATTCTCATAAGTTCTTTAGACAAAACGTCACTCCCTTCATTATTTCCCTCCTATATAATATCACCTTTGCATTCTTACTTTGCCTACACAACCATCAGAAGCCTTGTTAATGTACCCTTCCTCAATATGTATCAACGGTATCATATTCTAGCTAAACCACATCTCTAGACACAATCTAGGCGTTGTTCTTTCATTGGACGTTTCCAGCGTTCGGTCCAATAATCAGCAAACCAGTATTCATAACTAAACAGCCTGCGTAAACATGACAGTGAGCAAAACATTCCATAGTGTCTAAGGCGGGCTTTGCACACTACGACATCGCAGGTGCGATGTCGGTGGGGTCAAATTGAAAATGACGCACTTCCGGCATCGCATGCGACATCGTAGTGTGTAAAGGCTCGATGATACGATTAACGAGCGCAAAAGCATCGTAATCGTATCATCGGTGCAGCGTCGGCGTAATCCATAATTACGCTGACGCGACGGTCCGATGTTGTTCCTCGCTCCTGCGGCAGCACACATCGCTGTGTGTGAAGCCGCAGGAGCGAGGAACATCTCCTACCGGCGTCACTGCGGCTTCCGTAGGACATGCGGAAGGAAGGAGGTGGGCGGGATGTTTACATCCCGCTCATCTCCGCCCCTCCGCTCCTATTGGCCGCCTGCCATGTGACGTCGCAGTGACGCCGCACGACCCGCCCCCTTAATAAGGAGGCGGGTCGCCGGCCAGAGCGACGGTCGCAGGACAGGTGAGTCCATGTGAAGCTGCCGTAGCGATAATGTTCGCTACGGCAGCTATCACAAGGATATCGCAGTTGCGACGGGGGCGGGGACTATCGCGCTCGGCATCGCAGCATCGGCTTGCAATGTCGTAGTGGGCAAAGTGCCCCTAAGGCTAGGGCCCCACTTTGCGTCGTCCTACTTGCAGTTCTAAACGCACATTTTGGGCTTAATTGATTTGACCAAAGTTGCCTTTTTCAGAAATTTAGCGCTTGAAACGCATGCGTATTTACCGCGTTTAGATGCATTTTCAGCGCTTTTTACCTGCTTTTCCACCTGCGTTCTGATAGTTGCGTTTTGAACATCAAGACACTGCTAAATAAAGTTTAAATAGTCAAACTCAATGAAAAAATTGGAAAAAAAGAAACAATCTATATTTTTGTGAAAAATAATGAAAATAGATTAATTTAATGAAATTCTAGCAGTAATATATAGTAAGATATTTAATGGAAAAATTGCAATAATTTATTAAAATTCTTATTTTTAATTGTCGGATTATGTGTGTGTGTAAAGGGACATATGAAATCATTATTTTGATGTCCAAAACGCATGTTTTCTGCACTGGAAAAGCAGGTAAAACGCAGGAATTTGCTGGAATCTTGGTTTTTGCCATTTCCCATTGACTTCAATGTTAGCAAAACGCAACCAAAATGCAAAAACAATTGACATGCTGCTTCTTTGAACGCATGGTTTTTGCCACAAAATATGCAAATTAAATGCGTTTTAAAACGTAAAGTGGGGTCTAGAAATCTTCATTTTCCATAAACTTTGCTGGGAAATCAAAACGCATGCCTTTTGGCATGAAAAAGGTGCTTCTCAAAACGGACCTAAAAAGCACCAAAAACGCAGGTGGAAACGCAAAGTGGGACCCTAGCCTAAAGCGGGCTTTACACACTACGATATTGGTCCCGATATCGCTAGTGTGGGTACCCGCCCCCAACTGTAGCGCGACACGGGCAAATCGCTGCCCGTGCCGCACAACATCGCCCAGACCCGTCACACATACTTACCTGCCCGGCGACGTCGCTGTGACCGGCGAACCGCCTCCTTTCTAAGGGGGCGGTCCGTGCGGCGTCACAGCGACATCACAGCAGCGTCACTGAACCGCCGCCCAATAGCAGCGGAGGGGCGGAGATGAGTGGGACGTAACATCCCGCCCACCTCCTTCCTTCCGCATAGCGGCCGGGAGGCAGATAAGGTGAGGTTCCTCGTTCCTGCGGCGTCACACGTACCGATGTGTGCTGCCGCATCAACGAGGAACAACTTCGTTACTGCTGCAGTAACGATAATCGAGAATGGACCCCCATGTCACCGATGAGCGATTTTGCACGTTTTTGCAACGATGCAAAATCGCTCATCGGTGTCACACGCAACGGCATCGCTAATGCAGCCGGATGTGCGTCACCAATTCCGTGACCCCCAACGAGTTTGCATTAGCGATGTCGTAGCGTGTAAAGCCCCCTTTAATGTATGAATGACTTACATCTGATTAGAATGTAAATAAAACGTAAAGGTGCAAAATCTAAATACACTGAACATACAAAAGTAATACATCGCCTCATATACATTATGCTACTTTATTTAGCTAGAACCCCTTGTTTGAGAAAGCTTTAAAGGTTTTGAACAATGCGGTCCAGGTTTTGGTGGGATCACGACCAATTGTAAAGAAAGGGCAAAAGCACTTGGCCGGCCATTGTGACCTTTTGGTCATTTTCAGCTCTTCAATGAGAATGAGCAAAATGAAATACAAACCCATATACATTCTCGAAGCCCATACAATGCCTCTGAGACAATCAGATGAGCAGAGGCAAACACAGCAAAAGGAGGCCAGTGTTCAGAAGAGAATATTTGGTGTTGGTTTCAGTACCTGTACCATCACCCATCAAAGCTAGAGATGAGCGAACTCAAGGTTCGGTGTTCAGTGTTTGAACCAAATACTTTAAAAAAAATTGAGTTTGGATGCTTTACGTATGAAAACCATCACGCGAGCAGCGCTTTGCTCAGGTACACTCGGTGCTTAGTCCAGTGTGAGCCACTTGCAGTGTTTAAACGCCTTGGTCTAGGGTAACAACAATGTAATTGGATATATTGCGCACCCCTAGAAAAACTGGAAAAACCTTGCCCGCCCACCCCTAGAAGTGTTTTGCTTATGGTTTGCTGTATGTGGGCAGAGACCTGAATTGTGCAATTAGTGACTTCCATTGGGGTTCGGGTCAAGTCCGGGTCCCAAACCGAACCTTAGATAAAGTCCGGATGAAACCGCCAAAACGGCAAACGTCCACGGGGTCCGCTCATCTCTAATCAAAACTTCTTACATGTCAAAAGTTTTCTAAAACTGGAAAAATAAGTCGTTGTCAATACAAGTACAATGATGTCGTTCTTCAGCTGCCAAGCTGGTGGACAAAAACTAGTCCAGTGTTTCCTAACCTATTTCCCGTGTCGGATTTCCAGTAAGAGGTCTCCGCAAACATGAACCCTCTACTTTCATTCCTGTCTTGAATAAGTTTGTGGTAAGGACACAATTTTTGGAACAGAAAATGAAAATTATGGCTGCACCAGAACCAGTGCGTAGCTTTAAAATTGAAAGAAGAGATAAGCGCATCAAGTTCAACCTATATCCAAACATGCTGATCCAGAACAAGGCAAAAATCCCATAAGGCAGGTACTGTTTGCTCAATATTAGGGACAAAATTCCTCCCCAACTCCATATCTGCCAATCAAACTAGTTCCTTGGATCAAAGTCATATAACACAATCTAGTATTTATAATCTTTAATATCATATGAAGAAAGGCATCCTGTCCCTTATTGTACTTATTTACTTAATCGACCATTACAACATAATGTGGCAGAGAGTTCCATAGTCTCGCTGCTTGTTCAGTAAAGAATCAAAAGTCTGACTGCTTGTACAATAAAGAATCCATAGTCTGATTGCTTGTACAGTAAAGAATCCATAGTCTGACTGCTTGTACAGTAAAGAATCAATAGCCAGATTGCTTGTACAGTAAAGAATCCATAGTCTGACTTCTTGTACAGTAAAGAATCAATAGCCTGATTGCTTGTACACTAAAGAATCAATAGCCAGATTGCTTGTACACTAAAGAATCAATAGCCAGATTGCTTGTACAGTAAAGAATCCATAGTCTGATTGCTTGTACAGTAAAGAATCCATAGTCTTACTGCTTGTACAGTAAAGAATCCATAGTCTGATTGCTTGTACAGAAAAGAATCAATAGCCTACTTGCTTGTACAATAAATAATCCATAGTCTGTCTGATTGTACAGTAAAGAATCCATAGTCTGATTGCTTGTACAGAAAAGAATCAATAGCCTGATTGCTTGTATAGTAAAGAATCCATAGTCTGACTGCTTGTACAGTAAAGAATCGAAAGTCTGCCTGCTTGTACAATAAAGAATTCATAGCCTGACTGATTGTACAGTAAAGAATCCATAGTCTGATTGCTTGTACAGTAAAGAATCCATAGTCTGCTTGTACAGTAAAGAATCGAAAGTCTGACTGATTGTACAATAAAAAATCCATACCTGACTGCTTGTACAGGAAAGAATCTATGGTCTGACTGCTTCTACAGTAAAGAATCAAAAGTCTGCCTGCCGGTACAATAAAGAATCCATAGCCTGATTGCTTGTACAGTAAAGAATCCATAGTCTGACTGCTTGTACAGTAAAGAATCGAACGTCTGCCTGCTTGTACAATAAAGAATTTATAGCCTGACTGCTTGTACAGTAAATAATCCATGGTCTGACTGCTTCTACAGTAAAGAATCCATAGTCTCACTGCTAACACTGTAAAGAATCGTTGTCTGTGATTATGATTAAACCTTCTTTCCTCTAGATATGGAGGATGCCTCCTTGTCACCGCTGCAGGTCTAGGTGTAAAATTATCATCATACAGATCTCTGTATTGTACCCTCATATTTGTACATTATCATAAGATTGCCCCTAAACCTTCATTTTACAAACTGAATAACCCCAAGTTTGATAACTCATTTCCTGCAGTCCACCCATTCCCTTAATAACCTTGGTTGCTCTTCTCTGCACCCGCTCTAGTTTTTCTTATACATTGGAGCCCAAAATTCTACACAGTATCCTAAGTGTGGCCGCACTAGTGACCTGTACAGAGGCAAAACTATGCTCTTGTTTTGAGCATCTACGCCTGTTTTAATGCATCCCACGATTTAATTTGCTTTGGCAACTGCTGCCTGGCACTGATCAGTGAAGTGCAGTTTGTCATCCACCACCCAAGTCTTTTCAGTTACAATTTTACCTATTGTTTCACCATTTAGAAAATAACTAGACATTTTGAAAACCAAAAGGGTATGATGATAATCGGGTTAATTGGGTTTCCGTTACATCCACTATAATTCAGTAACGACCCATTAATCACATTGAACACTTGACGTGCCTAAAGGCCGCTTTACACGATACAAAATCGCTAAAGCGATGTCGTTGGGACCACGGATTTTGTGATGCACATCCGGCCGCGTTAGCGATGTCGTTGCGTGTGACACCTATGAGCGATTTTGAATCGTTGCAAAAACGTTTAAAATCGCTAATCGGTGACATTCCCCCTAAGCTCAATTATTGTTGCTGCTGCAGTAACGATGTAGTTCGTCGTTCCTGCGGCATCACACATCGCTACATGTGGCACCGCAGGAACGAGGAACCTCTCCTTACCTGCGTCCCGCCCGCAATGAGGAAGGAGGTGGGCGGGATGTTCATCCCGCTCATCTCCGCCCCTCCGCTTTGATTGGGCGGCCGCTTAGTGACATCGCTGTGACGCTGAACGAACCGCCCCCTTAGAAAGCAGGCGGTTCGCCGGTCACAGCGACGTCGCAGGGAAGGTAAGTAGTGTGACGGGTCCGCGCGATGTTGCAGCGATATGCCCGTGTCGCACAACCGATGGGGGCGGGTACGCACGCTAGCGATATCGGTAACGATATTGTAACGTGTAAAGCGAGCTTTAGGTACATTCTCTCCAGAAGCTGTAATTCAGACACAATAATGCAGACACAATAAAATAAACCTTGGCACACTTCAATATTTATATGAAACCATAAACATTCTAGAATGTATACATATAAACCTTCATCTCATTATTAAGCAGATAACGCAACTACCTACATAAATCGCTATTTTGGAATTAAAAGGGGTTGTCTGGTGAAAATAAGCTATCACTCATCCAAAGGATAGGTGGTAATTTACCGATCAGTGGGGATCTGACTGCTGGGATCCACACTGATCAACAGAATAAATAATTTTTTATCCCTATTACAAAATGGAGCGGCAGGAAGGATACCCGATTCTTTTTTTATGGGGCTTCCCGAAAAAAGTCGAGCACAGCACTTTGCAGCCCAAGAGAGAATGAATGGGTGGTGGTCGAGCATGCGCACTGTCACTCCCTTCTGAAGGAGACAGAAGTTCCCCGTTCAGTAGATCAGTGCAGGACACAATGGTCAGACCACAACCAAATCAATAAGTTTACATTTATCCTGTGAATAAATTATAGCTTTGGACAACTCCTTAAATTTCAATATTGAGGATTTCTCTGGCGACTATTCCAAGCCATGGATCCATGAATTGGAATTAGAGCCAGAGAACCTCGACATTGAACTTCAATTCCACCTTGGTGATTATGCTGGTGGTTGTGTTATCTGCTTTGTATTACAATGTAGATTTATACAGTGCTTTGCGAGAGTATTCACCACCCTTGGCAGTTTTTGTGTTTTGCTACCTCACAACCTGGAATTTCACAGATTTATTTTTTTTTCGAGGGTTTGCATCAATTCATATAAATAACATGCCTACAACTGTGAACATTTGGTTTCTTTTTATTGTGAAGCAAACAAACAATCAAGCAAACGAACAATAAATAGGACAAAATAACTGAAAACTTCAGTGTGCATAACTATTCACCCCCCATAAAGTCAGTACTTTGCAGATCCTCCTTTTGCAGCAATTACAGCTGCAAATCACTTTGTATAAGTCTGTATGAGCTTTTCACATCTTGTACTGGCATTTCTGCCCATTCCTCAGAGCGAAACTGCTCCAGCTCCTTGAAGTTAGATGTTTCCTCTGGTGAACCCCAATCTTCAAGTTTGACCACAGATTCTCAATTGAATTAAGGTCTGGGTTTTGACTTGACTGCTCCAATACATTACACATTTCCCCTTAAACCACTAGAGTGTTGCTTTAACAGTATGCTTTGGGTCATTGTCTTGTTGGAAGCTGAACCTCCGTCCCAGTCACAAATCATTGACAGACTAAAACAGGTTTTGCTCAAGAATTTCCCTGTATTTCACACCATCCATCTTCCCTCTCAACACGGACCATTTTCCCTGTCCCTGCTGCCAAAAACCATCCCCACAGCATGCATGATGCTGCCACCACCATGTTTCACTGTGGGGATGGTGTTCATGGAGTGACGAGCTGTGCTAGTTTGACACCAGACATAGCGTTTACCTTGGTAGCCAAAAAGATCAACTTTGGTCTCATCTGACCACAGCACCTTCCTCCATACATTTGGGAAGTTTCTCCCGTTTTTTGGAAAATTGAAAAGGAGCTTTCCAATTTTTGGCAGTAAATAAAGGCTTTTTTTTCTGGCCACTCTTCCATAAAGGCCAGGTCTATCATGAGTACGGCTTATTGTGGTCGTATGGACAGATACTCCAGTTTCTGCTTAGGAATTCTGCAGCTCCATCAGACCTACCTGTTTTGAATGTCAGTTATGCTTTTGCTGCTGTGAGGCTCCCTCTTGTGGCCAGGAATGATTTGGACAGAGACCAGGTGTGCTGGAGCAATGGGCGTTTCCCTTGCTAACTCTCTGCCTATTTAAACCCTGGCCTCCTAGCAGGCTGAGCCGGTTATCATTGTCCTGTAGCTCACCAGCCTTTTCATCTTGCTCCAGACCACATCTACCCCAGATAAGTGCTTGGTTCTTTCTTATGTTGTTTTGTTCTTTTGTTCTTATCTGGGTTGTCAATTATTGTGGTTTTCGTTAGTTTATTTGCATGCAGGAATCTTCCCTCTCTGTTGCTTTGCTGGGAAGCTCCCTGCAGCTATGTTTGGAGTTTTGCTCCTATAAGCCCATGTGTTTGTTGCTTCTTGAATTTGTAATTGTTCCTGTTTTCTGTTCATTGGTGTGACAAGAGTGCCTGATATAGGACGGAGTGCAGATCGTGCGATCTGAGGGCCTTTTTGTACTATCAGGTATTTGGGTTTTTGTAGGGTTTTTCTCTGGCCACCATCGGCCCCTTTCCTATCCTTTCCTATTTAGTCAGTGGGGCCTCACCTTTGCTGATGCTATCATCAATCTGTGTATTGTATTTTCCTATATCACCGTAGTCTTTGAATGTGGGGGGCTTGCTATTCCTTTTGCGGTCTATTTCTGAGGCAGAGAGTTATTCATCCTTCCTTCCCTTAGGATAGCTAGTTCTCCGGCTGGGTTCGCGGTGCATAGGATGTTAGTTCACCCCTCAGCTACTTCTAGTGTTGATGGTTAGTAAGGGAATGGCGGACAAATTAGTTGCCAATGCTCTTATCACCTTTTTGCCAATGATCTATTGTGATCTTCCATGGTTCCGGATCATAACACCTACCTTTGGTCTCTGTACTGCCCCTTTGATTAATGCCCTCCTTGCTTCCTGAGAGTTTTGGGCGGCCCTTGCTTGGCAGGTTTGTTGTGGTACCATGTTTTTTCTATTTAATGATAATGGATTTGATGGTGCTTCGGGGGATCATCAGATATTGAGATATCTTTTAGAACCCAACCTTGACTTACACTTCTCACTACGTTGTCTCTGACTTGTTTGGAGATCTCTTTGGTCTTCATGGTGTTGTGTGGAGATCTCCTTGGTCTTCATGGTGTTGTCTGGAGATTTCCTTGATCTTCATGGTGTTGTTTGGAGATTTCCTTGGTCTTCATGATGTTGTTTGGAGATCCTGGTCTTCATGGTGTTGTTTGGAGATGATCTCGGTCTTAGTGGTGTTGTTTGGAGATCTCCTTGGTGTTCATGGTGTTATTTGGTTAGTGGTCTCTCTTGCTTATTGGTATTGCAGTCTCTGTGGTCTTTCAGAAAAAATGTGTTTAAACTGTCAGACTTCGGGACACTTATATTCCACACAGGTGGACTTCCTTTCACTATGCTTGTGACTTATGAAGATAATTGTTTGCATCAGAAATTTGTAGGTGCTTCATAGCAAAAGGGGTGAATACATATGCACATGGCAATTTTTATTTAATTTATCCCATAAATTTAAGTTTTGCCTATATATTTTCTCACTTCACTGCTCCACCCCAAGTTAGACTATTTAGTGCTGATGCATGACACACAAATCGGATTACAAAAATAATTAAAACAGAGGTTGTAACATAACAAGATAAGTAAAAAGTCAAGGTGGTAAATACTTTCGCAACGCACTGTATATAGTCAGGCTGAAACATGTACTCTTTCATGTAAATGAGCAGTGAATATTTTGGGATATTTATCTTATGTAGTTGGTTTCCGTTATGCAGGCCATCATTTTACTAGATAAAATAGCACAGCAATTGTGAGATACAATGACTTGCAACCTACATACACTACTACATAATGAGTAATTTCCATTGGCTGTTACAATTATAGACCTTGATCATCCTAGCACAATTATCAGTGTCCTGAAGACAAATCTGTGCTCCTGCTGAAATCATTCTATCTTTGCATCTAAAATTAAGATCCAATCTCTAAGTGGCGCCTTATCTCTTAAGAGTCACTAAAGCTAGCTTTCAGCTGAAGACCTGCTGGCAGCGGCTGCCAGATGCCTCTGGCACCACTTATCTCAGGGGGATAGTGACAAAGACAACAAAAAATTAAGTCCATTGAATCCCTGTGTTACTCGATACATCAGGGGATTCTTTACAACGTCCTATAGATATTTGTTAGACGTCTTTGATTCTATGGACTAAAACCTATTGACAGTTTTTACAAAAAGTCAATTTACTTTCTGCATATTATTTACATATTTGCATACAGAGATGTAAATTATATCACTTAGTTAGACCAGTAAAGGAATGTAATGAACTATACAGTTTCACATGGCTTAATATGAATGTAGGGGTAGCTGTAACCACACATAAAAGTGCAGATCGCCTAAATCAAACTAGATAGTAAAAGAAAAAGGCACAAAAAGATTAAGGGAAGAGAATACAGTATAAGATATGTCACACTGCTGGCGCTATCGAACACCAAACAGCGTATGATACACACGATGCCAGCCCACAAAGCATACAATAGAGAAGGGCAGGGCACAAGCCATATCCAGAAAATGGTTGTCTGCACCTTTCCATGAGCATACAGGGAGATATAATAATATGGATGTTCTTTGTATAGATATGTGAAAACACGGATAGGTATTAAGGTAGACTGATATGACATAGCAATGAGTTAGAAATTAGATAGATCGATAGATAGATAGATAGATGAATAGATAGAGGGATAGATAGAGGGATAGAGAGATAGATAGATAGATAGAGGGATAGATAGAGGGATAGATAGATAGATAGAGGGATAGATAGATAGAGGGATAGAGGGATAGATAGATAGATAGATAGATAGATAGATAGATAGATAGATAGATAGATAGATAGATAGAGGGATAGAGGGATAGATAGATAGATAGATAGATAGAGGGATAGATAGATAGATAGATAGATAGAGGGATAGAGGGATAGATAGATAGATAGATAGATAGATAGATAGATAGATAGATAGATAGATAAATAGATAGATAGATAGAGGGATAGATAGATAGATAGATAGAGGGATAGATAGATAGATAGATAGATAGATAGATAGAGGGATAGAGGGATAGATAGATAGATAGATAGATAGATAGATAGAGGGATAGATAGATAGATAGAGGGATAGATACATAGATAGATAGATAGATAGATAGAGGGATAGATAGATAGATAAATAGATAGAGGGATAGATAGATAGATAGATAGATAGATAGATAGATAGATAGATAGATAGATAAATAGAGGGATAGATAGATAGAGGGATAGATAGATAGAGGGATAGATAGATAGATAGATAGATAGAGGGATAGATAGATAGATAGATAGATAGAGGGATAGATAGATAGATAGATAGATAGATAAATAGAGGGATAGATAGATAGATAGATAGATAGATAGATAGATAGATAGATAAATAGAGGGATAGATAGATAGATAGATGGATAGATAGATAGATAGATAGATAGATAGATAGATAGATAGAGGGATAGAGGGATAGATAGATAGAGGGATAGATAGATAGATAGAGGGATAGATAGATAGATAGATAGATAAATAGAGGGATAGATAGATAGATAGATGGATAGATAGATAGATAGATAGATAGATAGATAGATAGATAAATAGAGGGATAGATAGATAGATAGATGGATAGATAGATAGATAGATAGATAGATAGATAGATAGATAGAGGGATAGAGGGATAGATAGATAGAGGGATAGATAGAGGGATAGAGGGATAGATAGATAGATGGATAGATAGATAGATAGAGGGATAGATAGATAGATAGATAAATAGATAGATAGAGCTATCTGTTAAATAATATAGGATACGCCGCCTGCTTCACTCCTGATATTAGAGGATTTGCTAAATTGTTTGCACATTAAGGGGGCTTTACACGCAACGACATCATTATCGAGATGTCGTTGGGGTCACGGAATTTGTGACGCACATCCGACCTTGTTAGCAACCTCGTTACGTGTGAAATGCATGAACGACCACTAACGATCAAAATTACTTACCTAATCGCTGATCGTTGACACGTCGTTCTAATCCCAAATATCGTTGCTGTTGCAGGATGTAGGTTGTTCGTCGTTCCTGCAGCAGCACACATCGCTATGTGTGACACCGCAAGAACGAGGAACAACATCGTACCTGTAGCCGCCGGCAATGAGGAAGAAAGGAGGTGGGTGGGATATTCCGGCCGCTCATCTCCACCCCTCCGCTTCTATTGGGCGGCCTCTTAGTGACGCGGCTGTGACGCTGAACGAATCTCTCCCTTAAAGGAGAGATTGTTCGTCGGCCACAGCGACATCGGTGAAGAGGTAATTGCGTGTGACACTGCCGTAGCGACGGCAGCGATCATCCCGTGACGCGCCACCGACGTGGGCGGGTGCTATCGCATGCGACATCGCTAGCAATGCCGCAGCGTGTAAAGCCCGCTTTAGTCTGCAATATTCCTCCCATAATTAGTTTGCTTTGCATTTGTAATTATAATGCGGTGTGAATTTAAAGAGGGAAATGCAGCTGAATACAGGATGTGAAGGACTCTCAGAGTCACTAAGGAGCAGAGTTCCTTGGATTAAACTATTCTTATAAAACAAGTCAGTGGTGATTGAAGCTCCTGTGCGCCTGTCCGTAATGTGCCCAAACCTTTAACATCACTTCTGCCTATTAGGGCATATAATAATAATATTCACTTATATAGCGCTCTTAATTACGTAGCACTTTACAGACATCATCACTGTCCTCATTTGGATTCACAATCTAAATACCCTATCAGTATGTCTTTGGAGTGTGGGGGGAAACCGGAGAACCCGGAGGAAACGCACGCAAACATGGGGAGAACATACAAACTCCTTGCAGATGTTGTCCATGGTGGGATTTGAATCCAGGAGGACCTGAGTCAGTGCTAACCACTGAGCCATCGTGCCACCCATATGATGGTCATAGAATGGGATTGGCAAATGGGGACCTCTAACAAAGAGCATCTATTGATGACGGTTGTTCATTAGGGATGATCGAATATCACAAATATTCGGCAATATTCGGCTTCGCGATCGCCGCTATGTGAATATTCAATGAGTAATGTAAGTCTATGGAAAGCCCGAATAGTTGCTCTTCGGCAACTATTCGGGTTTCCCATAGACTTACATTGCGCATCGAATATTCGCAAATAGTCGAATAGCAGGGACCTATTCGGCAAATATGGGCGTTGCCAAATATTTGAGGTATTCGATCATCCCTATTGTTCATGTATTACATGGCTGGCCATCCTCTATCAACCAGTGATGACTTACCGTATTTTTCAGATTATAAGACGCACTTTTCCTCCCAAAAATTTGGGAGGAAAATGGGCGGTGAATCTTATAATCCGAATGTAGCTTAACGGCGGATGGTGGAGAGGGGTCACAGGAGGCAGGGGTGATGCGGGCTGTTCGCTGTTCTGCGGGCAGTGCTGATGCTGTGGGCAGGGTATCCTCACTGCGGCAGTGAAGCAAGGGCCATCCTGAAAATGTGTGCTTCAAATAATGCCCCCCCCCCAGGGGTCGGCGTGTGCGCAGATGGAGCTCTCGGCTCATGATCTCATCTGCACGCGCCACCTCCGGCCCATTAATCTCCCAGCAGACTTAAAGAAAATGGCGCCTGAAAGTTGCACGAGCGCAGATAAGATCTCGGCTCATCACTGCGCCGATAGTTCAATCTGCGCACGCGCTGATTCCGGCAGCACTGCTGAGTTTCTTGATGCCCTACTCCAGGATCGCCCCTGCTTCCTGTTACCCCGCTCCCCACCGGTAAGACACCACCGGATTATAAAACAGACCCCATACTTTTGTTGAGCCTTTTGTTTCTCTAAATTTGGGATGGGTCTTATAATCCGGTGTGTCTTATAAAGCTAAAAATACGGTACTCATCATTATAATTGCTTTAATCTAAAAAGGGTTGAAGATCAAAAAGTCACTATTGGAGCACAAGCAGAACTGTCTTAAAACTGCACAGTGTGAACTGTATGGCACCGAGTACAAAAGCAACCTCAAGTCCGGCGCATATGCACCAATCCTAAATGGTAGCCTCATTCATACAATGTAAATCTATATATCTGCATGGATGTGTTTTACTATTTATTCATGATCATAAAGATAAACTGTTCCTAAATGTACATATGAATGGAGGCTGAGACAGAGAATGCTGGGGCTGCTGATGGGTAGATATGTATTTAGGCTCCTGGGTACAAGAGATTTGGGGCGATGAGAACACAAGGCACACAAATCTAGATAGATACATTTCCTCGCTGCACCATATAAGATGCTCATTAAGATGATTAATCCGACCATTAATTAGATAATTCATCAGGTACGTTACATCTGACACAGGTCATTTACAGCTCAACCAAAACCACATAAAATGTAATATAATTAATTATGAGCGTGCCCATACACGAGCCCTGCATCCGTGTGTAGAATTAGCGTAATTAACCTTCCTCTGGACCCCGCACTGTCCCTGAAATCGTATGACACTCTCCGCTCTGGTATACGGCCGGTCCTATGTCGTGTCATTACACGGAGAAAGTAGGGAACACATCCTTGTATTGCTGAAACCGTCGACTCCACCAAAAAATACCTCCGGGCCCTTCATATAAATTCCCGTTCAATATAAAATCATCTTATAAAAATCGTCCATTACTTCCATCTGGTCACTATCTTATTGCGCTATATAACTGCACCTAATAAAACAAGAACTGCTCCATACAACCCATCTATACAATATACATTATGGCACAGTGTCCTCGTTTTACAGCTCCTCCTATGGTTCTATATATAACTGATATGACCCTATATAATTCTCTAATGCTCCCATAAGTCCCCCTGTGCCGTGACGGCTCTCTATTACGTTCTATTGTTTTACAGAAGTCTCTCTATAAAATCTTCAATACATTTCTATAGCCGGATCCTATATTTTCTTTGATACCTATTTTTACACCTTTCTTCACTTTCCATATTTGTCTATATAGTGGATGGTATTTTTTATAATCTATGCACTATAAGCGGTCATAATTCTACCATGAGTCTAAATACTATTATTGCAGAGGGTCCTACATGGTATTTTTTATAATCTATGCACTATAGGCGGTCATAATTCTACCATGAGTGTAAATACTATTATTGCAGAGGGTCCTACATGGTATTTTTTATAATCTATGCACTATAGGCGGTCATAATTCTACCAGGAGTCTAAATACTATTATTGCAGAGGGTCCTACATGGTATTTTTTATAATCTATGCACTATAGGCGGTCATAATTCTACCAGGAGCCTAAATACTATTATTGCAGAGGGTCCTACATGGTATTTTTTATAATCTATGCACTATAGGCGGTCATAATTCTACCAGGAGTCTAAATACTATTATTGCAGAGGGTCCTACATGGTATTTTTGATAATCTATGCACTATAGGCGGTCATAATTCTACCATGAGTCTAAATACTATTATTGCAGAGGGTCCTACATGATATTTTTTATAATCTATGCACTATAGGCGGTCATAATTCTACCATCAGTCTACATACTATTATTGCAGAGGGTCCTACATGGTATTTTTTATAATCTATGCACTATAGGCGGTCATAATTCTACCATCAGTCTACATACTATTATTGCAGAGGGTCCTACATGGTATTTTTTATAATCTATGCACTATAGGCGGTCATAATTCTACCATCAGTCTACATACTATTATTGCAGAGGGTCCTACATGGTATTTTTTATAATCTATGCACTATAGGCGGTCATAATTCTACCAGGAGTCTAAATACTATTATTGCAGAGGGTCCTACATGGTATTTTTTATAATCTATGCACTATAGGCGGTCATAATTCTACCAGGAGTCTAAATACTATTATTGCAGAGGGTCCTACATGGTATGTTTTATAATCTATGCACTATAGGCGGTCATAATTCTACCAGGAGTCTAAATACTATTATTGCAGAGGGTCCTACATGGTATTTTTTATAATCTATGCACTATAGGCGGTCATAATTCTACCATGAGTCTACATACTATTATTGCAGAGGGTCCTACATGGTATTTTTTATAATCTATGCACTATAGGCGGTCATAATTCTACCATGAGTCTACATACTATTATTGTAGAGGGTCCTACATGGTATTTTTTATAATCTATGCACTATAGGCGGTCATAATTCTACCATGAGTCTAAATACTATTATTGCAGAGGGTCCTACATGGTATTTTTTATAATCTATGCACTATAGGCGGTCATAATTCTACCAGGAGTGTAAATACTATTATTGCAGAGGGTCCTACATGGTATTCTTTATAATCTATGCAGTATAGGCGGTCATAATTCTACCATGAGTGTAAATACTATTATTGCAGAGGGTCCTACATGGTATTTTTTATAATCTATGCACTATAGGCGGTCATAATTCTACCAAGAGTGTAAATACTATTATTGCAGAGGGTCCTACATGGTATTTTTTATAATCTATGCACTATAGGCGGTCATAATTCTACCAGGAGTGTAAATACTATTATTGCAGAGGGTCCTACATGGTATTTTTTATAATCTATGCAGTATAGGCGGTCATAATTCTACCATGAGTGTAAATACTATTATTGCAGAGGGTCCTACATGGTATTTTTTATAATCTATGCACTATAGGCGGTCATAATTCTACCAGGAGTCTAAATACTATTATTGCAGAGGGTCCTACATGGTATTTTTTATAATCTATGCACTATAGGCGGTCATAATTCTACCATGAGTCTAAATACTATTATTGCAGAGGGTCCTACATGGTATTCTTTATAATCTATGCAGTATAGGCGGTCATAATTCTACCATGAGTGTAAATACTATTATTGCAGAGGGTCCTACATGGTATTTTTTATAATCTATGCACTATAGGCGGTCATAATTCTACCAAGAGTGTAAATACTATTATTGCAGAGGGTCCTACATGGTATTTTTTATAATCTATGCACTATAGGCGGTCATAATTCTACCAGGAGTGTAAATACTATTATTGCAGAGGGTCCTACATGGTATTTTTTATAATCTATGCACTATAGGCGGTCATAATTCTACCAGGAGTCTAAATACTATTATTGCAGAGGGTCCTACATGGTATTTTTGATAATCTATGCACTATAGGCGGTCATAATTCTACCAGGAGTCTAAATACTATTATTGCAGAGGGTCCTACATGGTATTTTTTATAATCTATGCACTATAGGCGGTCATAATTCTACCAGGAGTGTAAATACTATTATTGCAGAGGGTCCTACATGGTATTTTTTATAATCTATGCACTATAGGCGGTCATAATTCTACCATGAGTGTAAATACTATTATTGCAGAGGGTCCTACATGGTATTTTTTATAATCTATGCACTATAGGCGGTCATAATTCTACCAGGAGTGTAAATACTATTATTGCAGAGGGTCCTACAAATTAAAACCTCACCTTCTCGTATTTGACAGCTTATTGACAAGAGACAGCACATCATGGCATGGTTAGTGAAAGATGTGAGTTCAGAAGAACGTACTTAATCGAGGGTGGAGGTGGGGGCAGGCAATCAAATAATGCCAAAGAGATATTAGGTAAATGGGCAAGAGAAGGGAGCAGAGGAAAGAAACACTTAGGCAAATGGGCTCTAGGGGTAGGCACTGGAGGATGAAAGAAAGGGGGTAAATAAAAATAGGAGCGAAGGTGTCGGGGAAGCTATAAAAAGGTAAAAAAAAAAATATGGGGGGGAGGCGGAAGAAAGATTTCCATAGAGTAATAAAAAGGTGCTAGCTCTGAATTATTGAAGAGTCGGAAGGTGGAGGCTCTGGGGGTGGGGGATGGGGGGGTACAATTCTGGGGGGGGTGAGCTAGGCCTTGAGGGGGGTGTTGAATCTGCAGAGCTCTCCTGCTCAGATTAGGTGGAAGGGGGAGTGCAGCCGCTCTCACACCAGTCACTATATGCAGGGCATCTGACAATGAAAATGCTTTATTGCTTAGTCTTGTATCGATCGGTGACGAGGGGGCTCGAGGGGGGGTTCTCTACTGCACTGCACAATCCACTACTGCTTCCCCGAGCCTCCTCCTCTCCCCCCACACCTCTGCGGCTCTCTCCTCCTTGCAGCCCCCGCTGCTCCTGCCTTCCATCCTCTCTCTCTTCTTTTATTCACACTCTTCCCTCTCTAATCACACTCCAACTCAGTGAGTCTCTCTCAGTCTTATTCTCTCTCCTCCTGTCATTTTTTTTTTTTTTCGTCCTGACTTTTCCTTTTCCACTTCCTCCATCTCTTCGGTCTCTCCTCATCCCTTTTATCACACTATTAAAGGAAATGTATTTCAGTCCTTTCTCCCTCCCTCATCCTAGAGCTGTCTTCACCTATTTTATCTCATGCGTTCCAATGTCTCGCTAATACCTCGCTGAACCTCTGTGGGTGTCTCTTCTGTAGGGTGAGTCTCTATCGTTAGCTCTCGGTTTATTCTTCATCAGAATCCACTTACGGTTTAACGGCTTCCTAATCAATGTTCATTAATACAAAAGCTGGACCCCCGTGTCCCTCCGCCCGTCACGTATTACCTTTCCTCTCTACCTGTACGGTTCTGCCTTACTTTAATCCTCTGATCCCATTTCTCACTCTCTAATCCTGTTTTACCCTCCTGCTTTCTGAGCGCTACTTCTTTTTCTGACTCTCATTCGCTCTTCCAGCAGTTTACTGATTACTTGACTCTCTAAAGCGCAGCCCAGCAGGAATCACTGGCATTACAGGGTGCGCTTATGCACTTAGGCACCAAATCTACATATACTGCAAAATATGACATCAGGCAAACCTGGGCAGAAGGTAGACTACCAGCAGACAGACAAGGCTACAAGTCTTAGGCTATGTTCACACACTGCGTTTTTGACCTGCGTTTTTGGTCCGTTTTTGCTGCAGAAATTTCTTGAGAAATTCTTGTAACCTTTCTGCAGACATTCCTCAGCAAAACCTATGGCAAAAAAAAATTAGCTGTGCACACACTGTGTTTTTTTCTTAAGAAAATTCTTTCAGTAGCTTTTCTTAAGAAAAAGAATGAGCATGTCACTTCTTTTCTGCAGCTAACTGCGTTATTTGCCATAGATAATTGGCACACTAACACAGGGAGCAACCAGCGGTAAAAACGCATCAAAAACGCACCAAAAACACACCAAAAACGTACCGAAAACGCGGCAAAAACACAGGTGCATTTTTGGTGCGTTTTTTAACGCAGGTGCACTAATCCTTCACTCTTAAGAAATTTCTTAAGAAAAATCATTTTTCTAGTGTGAACATAGCTTTAAACTCCCCACATACTGGAACGTGTCATTCTAGAACTGCTGGTAAGCCACAGGTTGTCCGCCCTTTAGTATAAAAATTAATTCTCAATTCCACTTGCATTGTTTCATCATTTCTCCAATCATTCCAACAAAAGACTAGTCGGACAGTTATACCACAGAGAAGCAGAGGCTTGACCAGGATACAGGTGGCCGTCACCAGTGGGTAAGAGTTGACCGAGGGCATCTAATCCATACGTTTCAGGCTGTTACGTTAAGATGACAATGAGGAACACTGGGAAGAAGATGCATGAGAAGTCAAGCCAAGTACAGCAAGCGTGCCAGAGCAAGCGAGGAGGAATATGAGGTGTAGATGAAACAGGTTACTGCGAGATTGGTATAGTACTAGAAGCTAAAACATAGACAATACCCAAGACATCATGACAGGAAAAGACACAAAGAAGTCACAAGCCTAAAAGATCGCGTTCTCCTGCTGTGCCGTAACCATGTAACATGCAAACATGTTACACGCACACGGAAGCCCCAACCGCATTCTGCACTTTGAAGGATGATGGACACTTTCAAATCACTGCATGAAACTGCTTTTCAAGGCGAGAAACTGCTTACAAATGAGAAAGAGACTACATTTAAGGCGAAAAGGATGCTCTTTAAAAAGGTACTACATCCAAGGAGAGATAGACACAGGCTGCGGCTCTCGTATGAAAAATACTATGCAAAGAAATAGCAGGCAAAGTCCACCGAATGCCCTCAAAGACTGTGACCTTTACTAAGACAAGACTGCTTTCCAATTAATTGGTCTAAATTGAGAGAAAGAAAAATAAGGCTACAAATGCCGAACCTTCCTTCCAATGATGATATTACATTTAAATGGAAGCGACATCTTAAAGGCATTATCTGTCTCCTTAAAATGATACCTGCCTTATTACAATTTATTTTAATTGCTTTTACCGGATTTACCATTAAATAATTGTTTTCAAAGACCACGAAATAGACTCTGCATGATTAATATCAATTTCAAATATTTCTCTTTAATAAACCTCTACAACCGGTAATTTGAGCAGAGCATCTTGGGAGTTGTAGTGTAAGCATATCGGAGGTGGGGGGGGCAGTCCCTTAGATCCATTCAATTACTTCCAATAATGAAGATTACTTTTCAAACAATGAGACGTCTGCAATGGATGACAGTGACTTCCAAAGAGCTTCAGTGTAATTAGTGAGGAAGGGATACTAAGACCTCATCCTCAACCAGCGGGACCCCTTTTCCAATGAGATATATTACACCCCCCTATTGAAAGGAGACGTCCCCCAACAAGGGGAACTGACATCCAAGCTTATAGATGGCTTTTTAATAAGTTCAGCTGGATTTGATGCTGATTAATTTCCCACCAATGAACAATTACATAGTCTCCGAAAGCTTCTAATAAACTAGAGTTAATAATAAGACTGTGTAAAGATCAAGCAAATCACAATTAATGGTGAGAATTGGCAGAAGCATCTCCGTTTCTGCTAAATGACCCCCACAAATTTAAACTAATGACCCTTTCCAAAACAATATGCAATAACATTAACACCTATTGTAATAATCGTCCCGTCCATTGTCCGATATGTTGAGGCTCTCACGCCACGCACCCTCATGATTAATAAAATATATAATACATTTTTTCATCTGTGACATGACCGCCTGCCAGAATGAAAAAAATGTATATGGGCCTCACATAATGAAAAGGTGTTTGTGACAACATAATGACTAATGAAAGATAATAAAAAACACACAATTAGCTGCACTTTTTATTAATATATAAGGATTTTGGAAGAAATATGTTGACAAAGAAGAAAAAACCTGATATGATAGAATTTAATGCTGATTAATCTTAGATGAGATATGGTGTATTCCGCACCCATATTATATTTCAATATTTGCTCTCCAAAAACAAGTACATTTATTTTCTTTATATATTTACTGTCACCATATAGGATTTACCTTGGTTATATGCAGGTTTATAAGGGACTTGCCCCACCACCTCCTCCATTATTTAGAGGGACACATAGAGGCTGGGATGTTAATCGGTCAGAGAACCACCATAGTAAATGATGGGGCAATCTAATATATAAAGCTGAATTTGTGTATGTGTGTGTGTGTATGTATATCCGGGATGGGCATCTGCACCGTCGCAGCTACAGCCACAAAATTTTGCACACTCACACGTCTGGACCCCGAGAGCGTCATAGGCTATGTTTTTAACCCCGCTCTTTACAGTTATTCACCAAAAAACCTGCCTCCATTAAAGCGAATGGAGCTGGGAGCCACAGTGCAGCCAGAACTTCAGAAGAATGCGCAGCCACGCCCTTATATGGAATGTTGGCGTGTCACAATGCAGCCAGGGAAAGAGAGGGAAAGAAACAGACATAGACAGGGTAAGAGACAGACACAAAGAGACAGACAGACAGGGAAAGAGACAGACAGACAAAGAGAGAGAGAGACAGAGATAAATACAGAGGGGGAGACAGACAGAGAATGGGAGAGAAAGAGAGAGACAGTTACTATCCCGGGCGTTAATATATTCTATTTATACATTCTATGCCGGGAATGTTAATACATTCTATTTTATTTTTTTTTTATGCAAATTCATAATTTTTATTTCATCATAAATACAAAAATGTATTTAGTGCTGGTACCCACAAGTAAAAAACCCTACCCCATGACTTCAGCTAGGCTTAATGGTATAAATAGGTGACCCCCACAACTGCCCCAGCACCTCCTGAGAGAGTGCGAAACGCGTGTCGAGGTGCTGGGCAGTGTGGTCCAATTCTTGGTTTGTATTTCTCGTCTCCTTCCTGGCCTTATGGGTGCAGCCATATTTGTTTGCCCTACTGCACAGGTTCATGCATATTAAATACATTCTATTTTGTTAACAGCAGTTATTAACCCGGGCGAAGCCGGGTAGTACAGCTAGTATTACAAAATTATGAAACAACAGACTACAGGACATATGGATTTTTACTCGCCACTTCTTTGAAAGAGACATGTTGCAGGCAAGTTACTTGCTGCGATATCTGATAATTACAGGTATTTTTGGCTTTTGGTACAATAACATCATTTTAGTTTCATATGATGCAAAATGACCAAATATTAATAATACCTGGAGCTACAACTGAAACTGAGCAATAGTCTTTGTTTTAGTCCATTCCTCTCACCCATCTATTATCCCATCCATTTACGTGCACCATCCAGCTGAATAAATATAAAAATAACCTAATTTGGCATGGATAAAGACCTGCATCCCAACCCCCTTAGCTCAGTGCTCTTCTTAGGAGAAGAGTGTAATAGGCTGTGTTTCGGTGATACCCACATGCTGGACGGGGTTGCATCTGTTTCGCTTTGAGGGCTGCTGATCAGATTGCTAATTCCTGTTTTGGAGTCTGTGCAATCCCACTACAAAGGCAATATTCTGATACTTGGTAAGAGACTGAACCCCATCCAGCTTGTCTGATGGATAGGTCTGCTATGTGATCATTGCAATAAGCATTGTATTTATATTCCAGTATCTCCGCCATAAAGATTTGAGGTGCAGGTACTTAGTTATGCCTTTGTTCACATGACTGCCTGTCTTTACCTCTAGATGTCCCCCTATCTCAGCATCCCTCTTCCTCTGATGACAGTGATGCCTGCATGCATTCGTCACCTAACTTTTAATCTATATATCCATTCAAAAGCTAGACTAATTTACTGTAGTCTCTTCGCATCGCACTGAGGACACGGTGACTTCTCAAAAGGATGCTGAACCTACTGTCCCCGTCACCTCCTTGGGGACCTCTCCCCCTCCACCTTTGCCTCACTCTTCCCCCTGGGGCTCCGTACGCTCTCCCCCCATTACTGCTCCTGTGCAATTTGAGCGATGGGCGAAGCTGTCCGTCACTCGGCGTCTGGCAGAGGGACACAAGCTGCGAGTCTGGGACACAACGTGTCATTTACAGCATGGAGAGCTCAGGAGGGGTCACAGGTCAGAGGAACCCCCCCTGGATAACAAAGGAGGGACCACGGAGGAGGAGGAAAGATGTCAACAGATACAGAACCGTTACGAGCACAAAATACATATAGAGGGATAAGGTGCGTGGGTGAAAAAACAGGGAACAGAGGGGCTAGGTGTGAATTAACTCAATACGGACTAGGAAGATTGACAAACTAAAATAGCCGTAAAAATAATTTAAAATTTGTCACATCTCCCGCACCATAGAAGTATGTTTAGTCGAAAATATATTATACCATTAAAACTGACCTAATAAAGCACTCAAATCTACAATATCCCACCAGTCTGACCCACCTGTCTACATGACGTCTACCCCAGAATAATGATCCTGGACCCCAGACATCAGCACTATCACAGCTACCGCACTTACAAGGACTAATATCAACTACATTTTATTATGTCATTTACTATAACAATGTATTATTCATCTTCATCACTTTTTACCAATGGGCGTGACTATTCTTATAGATCAAACTACTTGTTATCACCCACAAAGTTCTCCACAGTGCGGCACCCCCTACATCTCCACCCTCCGCTCTGTCTATCATCCCACACGTTCTCTACGCTCTGCAAATGACTTTCGACTAACATCCACACTAATTCGAACATCCCACTCCCAAATCCAAGACTTCTTCCGAGCTGCACCAAACCTCTGGAACGCTCTACCCCAAGAAGTTTGGACGAATCACAACTTACTCAGCTTCAGACGCTCCCTAAAAACGCATCTTTTTTAGGGTGGCCTATCACACTCCCTAGCCAAACTAATTTCACCTACTCCCTCCAACTTCTCAGAAACTTACCCAACGTCAAACTCCATGGCACCCAAATGCATCTCAAGGCTCTGGCCAACTGGTCCAGGAAGGCATTATCTATCCCCCATTTTCTTGAGATGGCTGGATTGTCATTGTAAATAAGCACTTGTACCTTGTCCCCCCCCTCCCCATCTCATTGTAGATTGTAAGCTCTCACGAGCAGGGTTGTCTTTTTTTCCCTTTAAATATTGTATTTCCTATAACTGTTACTTGTTTGTATATGATCCTCCTGAATTGTAAAGCGCTGCGGAATATGTTGGCGCTATAGAAATAAAGATTATTATTATTATTATCTTTGATGGTTTTTGTACATTAACACCAGAACAGTCTGATTACACACTAATCATATCATTTTACATTGTTTGTAAAATGAGTTCACACTGTAATTTGCTGTGTATGACAGGTATATTTCTGGAGGATTCCCCAATGTACGCCTCTGATGCACACATGTCAAACTCTGGCCCGTGGGCCAAATCTGGCCTGCAGGCTGATTTTATTTAGCCTGCGATGCTGGGCGCTGGCACCAACCCTCCCGCGCCTGGCATTGCACTTTGAGGCCTCCGACACACATCCGTGCCGCCGGTACGTGTTTGGCAGTTTTTTCACGTACCGGCGGCACGGAGACATGTGGACCTATGTTTTCACTATTGTATGGACACACGTAAGTATTTTGGAACAGACCGTGTGTCCGTTCCGTACTTACGTGTGTCCATGATTTTGGCATGCTGACATGTCCACGTATTCTCCGGCAGCACAGGTGTCACACGTTCCGCACCCGTACCACACGGATGTAGTGTGGCTGCGGTTCCGTGTGACACGCTCCGGAGAACACGTGTCATTAATTTT
Organism: Anomaloglossus baeobatrachus; assembly: GCF_048569485.1. NCBI lineage: Eukaryota > Metazoa > Chordata > Amphibia > Anura > Aromobatidae > Anomaloglossus > Anomaloglossus baeobatrachus. The sequence continues at coordinate 34,821,179 of NC_134363.1, read as the reverse complement.
AACAAACGTGGACCGCACGTACCCGAGACACGTACCTACCTCATGCAACACGCAGGGAAAATACGTGTCTCGCGGCACGTGCGTGTTTTTATCGGATGTGTGTTTCAGGCCTCAATTGTATCGGCATCCTGTGTGCTGATAAAGTTGAAAGCAATGATTGAAGAAGGAAGTCGTCCACTCCCTCACCCATCATTCTGCATGTGACTTCTCAGTACAGCGGGTGTGATGATGTCATCCTTTTGCGCCAGCTGTGCTGAGCAATGAGGAGCATTAGAGCACTCGCTGCCGAGACAAGAACAACAGGGGAAAGAGGACAGGTGAGTATTGATTTATTATTTTTTTTTAATATGGGGTCCATAATACTATATGGAGGACTATGTGGGCCCATAATACAATATAGAGGAGTATATGAGGCCCAAAACACTATATCGAGGACTAAGTAGGGCCAATGATACTCCTCCATATTGTATATGAGGCACATAATACTATATGGAAGACTAAGTAGGGCCAATGATACTCCTCCATATTGTATATGAGGCCCATACTACTATATGGAGGACTAAGTGGGGCTCATAATTCAATATGGAGGAGTATATGAGGCCCATAATACAATATGGAGGAATATATGTGGAGGACTAAGTGGGGCCCATAATACAATATGGAGGAGTATATGAGGCCCATAATACAATATGGAGGCATATAAGGGGCCGATAATACTATAAGGAGTATTTGAGGCCCATAATACTATATGGAGGAATAAGTGGGGCCCATAATACAATATGGAGGAGTATATGAGGCCCATAATACAATATGGAGGAGTATATGAGGCCCATAATACTATATGGAGGAATAAGTGGGGCCCATAATACAATATGGAGGAGTATATGAGGCCCATAATACTATATGGAGGAATAAGTGGGGCCCATAATACAATATGGAGGAGTATATGAGGCCCATAATACTATATGGAGGACTAAGTGGGGCCAATAATACAATATGGAGGACTAAGTGGGGCCAATAATACAATATGGAGGACTATATGGGGTTCATAATACTATATGGATGACTATGTGGGGTTCAGAATACTATATGGCGAACTATGTGGGGCCCATAATACTATATAGAGGATTACTTGGGACCCATAATACCATATGGAGGACAATGTGGGGCCCATAATACTATATGGAGAACTAAGTGGGGAAAATGATACAATATGGAGGACTATATGGGGTTCATAATACTATATGAAGGAATATGTGGGGCCCATAATACTATATGGAGGATTATGTGGGACTCAATACTATACGGAGGACAATGTGGGGCCCATGATGCTATATGGCGGACTATATGGGGACCATAATACTATATGGAGAACTATGTGGGGCCCATAATACTATATGAAAAGCTATGTGCGGTTCATAATACTACATTTAGGGCTACATTGGGTCCATAATACTATATGGAGAGCTATATGGGGCCAATAATACTATATGGAGGCGTTAATGGGACCCATGATACAACATGGAGGACTATGTGGAGCCCATAATACTATATGGAGGAGTATGTGAGGCCCATAATACTTTATGGAGGACTATGTGGGGCCTGCAACTAGGTTGGCATGTGATTTTGTCCAAGTTTTTAATTTTGACCATCTGTGTATTTTAATTTGACATCCCTGCTCTGATGGAAGTCAATATATAGGCATACAGTGGTAACCATTACCCATGTTAAAGACTAAAATGTATACAGCCATGTACATTTTTTTTTTTGTTTTGGGAGGGGGTTGGATTCAAGATGCCCCTGAATATAATTGCGAATTCATTTACATATTAGGGGTCTACAATGGTTTACTCACTATTTTCAGAACCAAAAACGTCATGTGTAATGTGCGTATGTTGATTTGCAGCAGATTTGACCCTGTGCATTGCGTAGCTGCAGTTTCCCAAACTTGCAAAAGTTGATTTTAGACTATATAATTCCAAAACGTGTAGTTGAGATTTTCCAGGTTTCAATTGCTTAGCTACTGGTCCTGTAATACATTGTGATTTTTTAGCACTAATATTTGTGCAAAAAGGCTGTACAATGTGTATTCACCCTAAATAATACCATCATGACAGAATGTCCCTCCCACCATCCCCCCCCCCCCCGAAAAAAAAAAAAGTTAAAAAAGGACCCATGTACCGGAAGTTAATAAATTTGGAGTATACATTAAGTAAACAATGTAAAAGAATCTTCCTCCTTTTTTTAGTTCATCCATAAGATACAATATTTAATAATGGGTACACTTTAAGAGGTTGGCTGGACATTTAACAGGTTGCTGGATTGACATCTTTTGAGATTACTGGCCAGAAAAGGTTGGTCTCCATAGTCAATCCCAAACCATTTATTCTAGCACAATATCACCACCGATGAAGATGCAAACCCATTTACATTTCCTTACAAGTCACCTGTAATGTACCAAAAAATCCCTATAGAGGTGTATTAGAACAGTGTTTGCCATGTATGCCCGTATTCTCTGTTGTTTAAGGCTAGGTTCACATTTCCGTTGTTTTGCATCAGTCACATGCGTTGCTTGACGCATGTGACTGATGCGTTATACAACGGATGACAAAGAACAGAAATCATTGTCGGACTCCGTTGTGTGCGGGGGGCGGAGCCGAGGGGGGCCGTGGCGCTGAGGACGTCAGTGCCGCGGGGACTGCAGGGCTCGAGACAGGTGAGTGTGTGTGTGAGTGTGTGTACGTACATGCGGAGTGCGGGAGGGGGTGGAGCCGAGTGGGGAAGTGTCGGCCTCCTTGCACACGTATCCAGGGTAAATATCGGGTAACTAAAAGCAAAGCACTTTTTGCTTGGTTACCCAATATTTATCTTGGATACCAGAGTATACCGCTTAGCGCTGGCTCCCTGCACACGTAACCACTGTAAATATCGGGTAACTAACCAAAGCGCATTGCTTTGTTACCCGATGTGTATCCTGGTTACGGGTGCAGGGAGCCAGAGAGAGCATGCGCAGAAAAATCCTACGGATTGCGCTGCTCAAAAAACGTTACAGGCTGCGTTGCTCCCGCCCGGCGGTCAGTTAAAAAATGACTGACCGCGACGCAGCGGATGCAACGCAGCATCATCAGTCGCAATCCGTCACCAATAGAAGTCTATGGGGAAAAACTGGATTCCTGCAAAATATTTTGCAGGATACCGTAATTCCTCAAGGCGACGGATTATGACTGATGCAAAACAACGGAAGTGTGCACCTAGGCTTATAAATACTCATTTGGTTTGCAAGCCCTACAGGTTGGATCTGTTATCTACACCAGATCAGAAGTCATTTAGAGGTAGGAAAAGATACCATTACAGATAGTAAGTAGTGCTCCAAACTACATCTACAAGTGTACTTTTCTTTGTCACGTCCCCTGATGAAGCAGAGCGAAACATGGGTTGGACCACATAGATATGTAACCACTTAGAGCTTTTATATATATATGAAAGAAAGAGGTAAGAGTCCCGGTGCACCACCTACTCCGTGTGTTACTACATGTTCAGCTACTTGAGCCCTGCTGAGCCATGGAGGGGATCATGGTGCAGACTTGCGGTGAAGACCAAGATAAATCCAAAGGAGAAAGAAAGTCGCATCATCTGGAGTGCGACTGATCATCTGGAGTGCGACTTTCTTTCTCCTTTGGATATATATATATATATATATATATATATATACATACATACACACTATCTTTTAATATAGATTTTTCTTGTGGTTCCACATTTGGTGCTATTGGACATCTAGTGACTAAGTGGCATTTTGATACAATTTCCAATGTACGGACTCTAGCTACATATGCAATTTTTCTTTTTCTAACTCATGGCTGCATTTTTCGCTTATATGTAGCCTCATTCCTACTGATTATTGTTTACTATTATTGATTACTGTGACTTTATTAGTATTAATATAGACCTACATTAGTCGGTTTACTGATATTCAGTGATTGATTGCTATATACTTGCTGCTTTCTTGGGAATGCATTTTATAACTTTGCTGAAACTCAATAGTCCTCATATAATTGATAAATATTTGTAGATTTTTGAGCAAGAGTCAGCGGTCGCTGTGCCTCTTTCCTATCCAATGTGTCCATATTTTTTTGTATATATATATATATATATACACATACATACTAGCTGTACTACCCGGCTTCGCCCGAGTTAATAACTCTTGTTAACAAAATAGAATGTATTAACAAAAATTTATTCTGCACACAATATCTGCTGCCTGGGATAGTAACTGTCTCTCTGTTTCTCTCCCATTCTCTGTCTGTCTCCCCCTCTGTATATATCTGTCTCTATCTCTCTATCTCTCTATCTCTTTGTCTGTCTCTTCTGTCTCTTTCCCTGTCTGTCTCTGACTGTCTCTGTCTCTTTCTCCATCTGTCTCAATCTCTTTCCCTGTCTGTCTCTCTATCTCTTTCCCTGTCTGTCTATCTATCTCTTTCCCTGTCTGTCTATCTATCTCTTTCCCTGTCAATCTATCTCTTTCCCTGTCTGTCTATCTATCTCTTTCCCTATCTGTCTATATATCTCTTTCCCTGTCTGTCTATCTCTGTCTCTTTCCCTGTCTGTCTCTTTCCCTGTCTGTCTCTTTCCCTGTCTGTCTCTTTCCCTGTGTCTGTCTCGTTACCTGTCTTTGTCTGTCTCTTACCCTGTCTGTCTCTTTCCCTCTCTGTCTTTTTACCTGTGTCTGTCTCTGTCTGTGTCTGTCTCTTAACCTGTCTCTCTCTTTCCCTCTCTTTCCCTGTCTGTCTCTTTTCCTGTCAGTCTGTCTCTTTGTCTGTGTCTGTCTCTTTGTGTCTGTCTCTTACCCTGTCTATGTCTGGTTCTTACCCTGTCTGTGTCTGCCTCTTTCCCTGTCTGTGTCTGTCTCTTTCCCTGGCTGCATTGTGACACGCCAACATTCCATATAAGGGCGTGGCTGCGCATTCTTCTGGCTGCGTTCTGGCTGCGCTGTGGCTCCCAGCTCTATTCGCTTTAATGGAGGCAGGTTTTTTTGGTGAATAACTGTAAAGTGCGGGGTTTAAATTTCCCCTCAAAACATAGCCTATGACGCTCTCGGGGTCCAGAAGTGTGAGTGTGCAAAATTTTGTGGCTGTAGCTGCGACGGTGCAGATGTCAATCCCAGACATGCACACATACATACACACATTCAGCTTTATATATATATATATATATATATATATATATATATATATATATATATATATATATATATATATATATATATATATATATATAGATTATACAGTTAGGTCCAGAAATATTTGGACAGTGACACAAGTTTTGTTATTTTAGCTGTTTACAAAAACATGTTCAGAAATACAATTATATATATAATATGGGCTGAAAGTGCACACTCCCAGCTGCAATATGAGAGTTTTCACATCCAAATCGGAGAAAGGGTTTAGGAATCATAGCTCTGTAATGCATAGCCTCCTCTTTTTCAAGGGACCAAAAGTAATTGGACAAGGGACTCCAAGGGCTGCAATTAACTCTGAAGGCGTCTCCCTCGTTAACCTGTAATCAATGAAGTAGTTAAAAGGTCTGTGGTTGATTACAGGTGTCTGGTTTTGCATTTGGAAGCTGTTGCTGTGACCAGACAACATGCGGTCTAAGGAACTCTCAATTGAGGTGAAGCAGAACATCCTGAGGCTGAAAAAAAAGAAAAATTCCATCAGAGAGATAGCAGACATGCTTGGAGTAGCAAAATCAACAGTCGGGTACATTCTGAGAAAAAAGGAATTGACTGGTGAGCTTGGGAACTCAAAAAGGCCTGGGCGTCCACGGATGACAACAGTGGTGGATGATCGCCGCATACTTTCTTTGGTGAAGAAGAACCCGTTCACAACATCAACTGAAGTCCAGAACACTCTCAGTGAAGTAGGTGTATCTGTCTCTAAGTCAACAGTAAAGAGAAGACTCCATGAAAGTAAATACAAAGGGTTCACATCTAGATGCAAACCATTCATCAATTCCAAAAATAGACAGGCCAGAGTTAAATTTGCTGAAAAACACCTCATGAAGCCAGCTCAGTTCTGGAAAAGTATTCTATGGACAGATGAGACAAAGATCAACCTGTACCAGAATGATGGGAAGAAAAAAGTTTGGAGAAGAAAGGGAACGGCACATGATCCAAGGCACACCACATCCTCTGTAAAACATGGTGGAGGCAACGTGATGGCATGGGCATGCATGGCTTTCAATGGCACTGGGTCACTTGTGTTTATTGATGACATAACAGCAGACAAGAGTAGCCGGATGAATTCTGAAGTGTACCGGGATATACTTTCAGCCCAGATTCAGCCAAATGCCGCAAAGTTGATTGGACGGCGCTTCATAGTACAGATGGACAATGACCCCAAGCATACAGCCAAAGCTACCCAGGAGTTCATCAGTGCAAAAAAGTGGAACATTCTGCAATGGCCAAGTCAATCACCAGATCTTAACCCAATTGAGCATGCATTTCACTTGCTCAAATCCAGACTTAAGACGGAAAGACCCACAAACAAGCAAGACCTGAAGGCTGCGGCTGTAAAGGCCTGGCAAAGCATTAAGAAGGAGGAAACCCAGCGTTTGGTGATGTCCATGGGTTCCAGACTTAAGGCAGTGATTGCCTCCAAAGGATTCGCAACAAAATATTGAAAATAAAAATATTTTGTTTGGGTTTGGTTTATTTGTCCAATTACTTTTGACCTCCTAAAATGTGGAGTGTTTGTAAAGAAATGTGACAATTCCTACAATTTCTATCAGATATTTTTGTTCAAACCTTCAAATTAAACGTTACAATCTGCACTTGAATTCTGTTGTAGAGATTTCATTTCAAATCCAATGTGGTGGCATGCAGAGCCCAACTCGCGAAAATTGTGTCACTGTCCAAATATTTCTGGACCTAACTGTATGTATATATATATATATATATATATATATATTACTTCATAAAGATATCTATTTTGTGACTTTTTTAATTCATTTGCATCCCCATTTTGTGGGTAGGGTGCTTTGACTAAATATCAGAGCGCTGTCCTATGCACTAATACGGAGCATAGGTTGGAGAGCATTTTTTCTTTATTAATGTACTAAAAAAAAGCCCTATAACAAAGTATTAGAGCCGTGTTTTTCATGTGATGTGTGCACGTATTTTCTGTAGTTTTCCAAACAATTATTTGGTCTGCAGGTCGTACAAATTGGATCCTTCCCCTACACAGAACAGAATAAGTAATTTAGAAACAGGAAAAGACATCATTACTGATAAGTGGTGCTTCCAAATCACAACCACAAGTGAAGTTTTCTGGTTGATGATTCTGCTTGGTGCAGGCATGTTACAAGGTAGCCAGAGAATATGCCACCTGCAATATAGAAAATTGGAGGGAAGGTATGATTGGATTAATGTGACTGAGCAATTCATGATTCTGATCCTCTTTTTTTGGGTTATGGTACAAAGGATAATATAGTTTAACATTACCTAGCTACTCTATGATATGTGCCAATAAATAAACACAGCTGTCCAGGAACGACAGGAATTATAGTTTTCCTAAAACGATTGGGCCTACAGTGCACATAAATGACTTACTTCGGCAGCTTGTGCCTTCTACATCAGCAAAACTGCTAATCTCAGTGACTGGCTGCAGAGGTCATAAGCTCTTTAGTTGTGATGTCACTGTTGCAGCAAAAACACTGAGACCAGAGCAGTGGCAGAGAGCAGGCGCTGGACACTTTCTGTGTTTGGTACCCAAACAATTGGATACTTGTTAAAAAAAAATACTTTTTTGAAAATGGAAAACCCTTTTAAAGGGAACCTGTCACTAGATTTGGCGACTATAAGCTGCGGCCACCACCAGTGAGCTCCTATATACAGCATTCCAGAATACTGTATAGAAGATCCCAGGCTGCTATGTATGGCTAGGTTCACATTTCTGTTGTTTTGCATCAGTCACATGCATTGCTTGACGCATGTGACTGATTGCGTTGTACAACGGATAACAAAGAACAGAATTCTTTGCAGACTCCGTTGTTTGCGGGGGGTGGAGCGCGAGGGGGGCGGAGCGTGAGGGGGCGGAGCCGACCGGGGCCATGGCACTGAGGACGTCAGTGCTGCGGGGACTGCAGGGCTGGGGACAGGTGAGTGTGTGAGAGTGTGTGTGTGTGTGTACACATGCGGAGTGCGGGAGGGGGCGGAGCCGAGCGGGGAAGTATAGGCCTCCCTGCACACGTATCTAGGGTAAATATCGGGCAACTAAAAGCAAAGCACTTTTTGCTTGGTTACCAGCATACACCGCTTAGCGCTGGCTCCCTGCACACGTAACCAGTGTAAATATCGGGTAACTAACCAAAGCGCATTGCTTAGTAACCCGATGTGTATCCTGGTTACGTGTGCAGGGAGCCAGAGAGAGCATGCGCAGCAAAATCCTACAGATTGCGCTGTTCAAAAAAACGTTACAGGCTGCGTTCCTTCCGCCCCGCGGTCAGTCGTTCCACGACTGATCAGTCGGGCGGAGGGTGCAACGCAGCATCATCAGTCACAATCCGCCGCTCATACAAGTCTATGGGAACAACGGAATCCGCCAAACGGATTCCATTGTTTACCAGAGCAGCGGATTGTGACTGATACAATTTAATGGAAGTGTGAACCTAGCCTATAACGCAAAAAACTCTTTTATAATACTCACCCAGAGGTCGGTCCTGTCCGATGTGTGTCGCTTTTCTCTGGTCCAGTGCCTCCTGTCTGCTGCCATCGCCGTCCTCCCTTGACCCAGCCCAGTGTGGATGACATGTGCTACGTCATCCACACAAGCTGGAATTGTGGTCCTGCACATGTGCACTTTGATCTTCCCTGCTCACGGCGATCAAAGTATTGTAGTACACATGCACAGGCGGTTTTTCATCTTTTCTCGCGCCTGCACATTACAGTACTATTATCTGCCCTGAGTAGGGCAGATCAAAGCGCACCTGTGCATGACCGCAATGCTGGCTTATATGGATGATGTAACATACGTCATCCATACTGGGCTGGGTCGAAGGAGGACTGTGATCGCAGCAGAGAGTAGGTGCCGGACCGGAGAGCAGCGACACCCCTCGGACCAAACCGCTCCCAAGGTGAGTATTATTAAAGTGTTGGGTTTTTTTTAAATTCTACACAGCGGCTCTTATATACAGTATTCTGGAATGCTGTATATAAGGGCTCACTAGCGGTTATAGTCGCCAAATCTGGTGACAGACTCCCTTTAAGGTGTACTTTGCACGTTGCGACATCGCTATTGCGATCTCGTCGGGGTCAAATCGAAAGTGACGCACATCCGATGCCGGTAACGACGTCGCAACGTGTAAAGCCTAAAAGCACCGATAAACGATTGCAAAAGCGTCGAAAATCGGTGATCTGTGTAGTGTCGGTCATTTCGATAATTTCGCTGCAGCGACAGGTACGATGTTGTTCCTCGTTCCTGCGGCAGCACACATCGCTATGTATGAAGCCGCAGGAGCGAGGAACATCTCCTTACCTGCCTCCACTGGCAATGCGGAAGGAAGGAGGTGGGCGGGATGTTTATGTCCCGCTCATCTCCGCCCCTCCGCTTCTATTGGCCGCCTGCCGTGTGACGTCGCTGTGACGCTGCACGACCCGCCCCCTTAGGAAGGAGGCGGGTCGCCGGCTAGAGCGACGTCCCAGGCAGGTAAGTGCGTGTGAAGCTACCGTAGCGATAGTGTTCGCTACGGCAGCGATCACTAGATATCGCATCTGCGACGGGGGCGGGGACTATCTCGGCATCGCTACAATCGGCTAGCGATGTCGCAGCGTGCAAAGTACCCCTTAGCCTCGAGCAAGAAAAACTATATAAAGAGCATGCCACTCCTGGGCAAAGGTGCACAAATAGGGTCCTGACTTTCAAAGTGTGATCAAAAGAACTTGGCACTTAATAGTTGGCAATTCAAAATTAGTATTATTCATAGCATTTCAGTTCTTCACACTAGTAGAAAGGCGGCCTTACCACCATAGAGAGAGCGCTAAATAAGGACAACGGTGGGGAGACTATAAAGCAGTGCCTCTCACCGTAGTCCTCATTTAGCGTCTCTCCATAGTGGTATTGTTGCCTTACTAACGCGATTTACAGTCTATTGTTCCACTTGCTATTTTATAATGCAAACAATGTATCTGAACAAGGTTGGAATTCAGGATATAAATGTTATGAATAATGTTTAAGGTGAACTGCCAACTTATAAATGACATTACTATACATCAGTGCAAAGTTATTTTTCATAAGGCCAAAAAATGGCACGCATTTTTTCAGGAGTAATTTTAAAGAGAGCTTTGTGCCTTTTAATAAATTTGGCACTATTTACTCTAACGATATTTTTTATTTATTTATTTTCAAACTCCTCAGAATAACTGTGCTTTATTGTTTTAATAAGATAACAAATATGACCTTAACAGCCCACACCGGTAAAACCATTATGCTCCTGTTGATGAAGCCCTTGTAAAAACATAAAAAATCACTGATAAAAATATACTAGATACTATATACTATATAGATAGACATGATATACTAGATACTTTATAGATACTATATACAAAATATGGAGGAACAATGGAAGTATATACAACAAAAGGTGGGCACGTTTTCTGCAATGTGAATTTGTGTTAATGAACAGAGGATAAAGGAGTGTAGACAAATCACATGAACACCATTACCAGCAACAACAACAAATAATTTACTTTCATCAGATAAACTATGTAAACATTTGATCTCACAAATACCGTGCAAACCTTGAGCCCGTGGATCACACTATTAAGAGAAAAAAAAATTGTCCTTGTTGCTCATAGCAACCATTTTATTTTTTCGGATCTCAAAACTTGTTATGGGGAACGGGGTCAGCTTTTCAGAGAGAAATGTCTAGTTTATTGGACGGCCATATTTTAACCTAATAAAGCAAATTCTTAATTAGTACAAACAATTCTAAGAGCAGAAACCAACAACATGACCTAGCAAGGTAATAGACTGAAATCTCTGGACTCCCTTAATAGATTTTTTTTTATATATATATATATATATATATATATATATATATATATATATATATATATATATATATATATATATATATATATATATATATATATATTATATATATATATATTTTATATATATATATATATATATATATATGTATATATATATATTATATATATATATTATATATATATATTATATATATATATATATTATATATATATATATTTATATATTATATATATATATTATATATATATATATATATATATATAAATAACTAGCTGTTCCCGGCCAGCTAACACTCAGCCCACCCCTTATGATCAGCTCCTCAGTGTAAGGCCCGTTTCACACGTCAGTGAAAAACAGTGACGTTTTTCACTGGCGTGTAAAACACGCACATGTCCCCACGGCACACGTGGGTTGTCTAAGTGCAATCCGGGCTCCGTTCTCCGTGGCCCGTGATTGCACTTAGTAATCAACTCACCTGTGCCCGCTCCCGCTGTCCATGGTGCTGATCGCTCCCGCGGTGCAGCATCCGGCCGGCGCTGACCCCCGCAGCAGCTGCTTCCGGGTCGGCTGTGTCGCGCATCATGAATATGCGCGACAATAATGAGCCGGCTCAGAAGCAGCAGGCTGCACGGGCTGCAGAGGACATCGCTGGACGCCGGGTGAGTTAAAATGTTTTTTATTTTAAAAGCACGTTTTTTTCTGGCACGTGACTCACGGATCACACCACTGCGTGGTCCGTGGAACATCAGTGATGCCAGAAAAAAATGGACATGTCTCCGTGTGGCAATCACGCACACGCGGGTACGCCGCACGGAGACACGTGCAGTGAAAAATCACTGATGTGTGAGCAGACCCATTCATTATAATGGGTCTGCGTATGTCAGTGATTCTGGTACGTTTAAAAAAAAGCACAGAATCACTGACGTGTGAAAGGGGCCTTAGGCTGGGGCCACACGGGGCACTTGTGCGATACTCGCATGATACTCGACTCGCCCTGGCAGCACAGCAGGAGCCGAGTGTCATGCTAGTATCCCTGTGACTGAGGTCCGACTGTGCGAGCGAACCTCAGCTGCAGGGGGCGGGCCGGCGCTGTGGAGGGGTGGGCCGGCACGGAGGAGGAGCAGGCAGGTGCTGCAGAGGGGAGGGATTTCTCTCCCTCTCTCCTCCGTAGCCGGCTATTGCCATTCTCGCTCTGCACGCACGGTACACCGGTGTAACGCGAGTGCAGTGCGATTTTTCTCTCGCCCCATTCACTTGAATGGGTGCGAGAGAAAAGAGTCTCGCATTACAATCTCAGCATGCTGCAATTGTTTTCTCGGTTTGATTAGGGCTGAGAAAATAATCGCTCCTGTGTGCTGACACACAGGCTAAAATTGGTTCGAGTGGAATGCGATGTTTTATCGCACTCCACTCGCACCGATTTTCTCGCCGTGTGGCTTAGGCCTAAGCAGGACTCTGCTATGGGTATACAGGTCTCCCCCCCAAAGGGGGAGATACATGATGTCTATCTATGGTGGTTTTTCTTTTATTATACCCTACACAAGAGTACATACATTTTTCCTAGAGTTCCTTGAGGTCAGCAATTAAAGGGGATTTTCAGAGCATTGAAGCCCCTTCGACGAGCTCATTGATGGGAGTGCAAAAAGTTAGACTCCCATCATCCTATATTCAATGCCTATTCTAAGTACAAATCATCTTCATTGTGTTCCAGGAAACCTCATTAATGTTTTCTAATGAAGATTTAGTTATTTTTTTAAAGGTATTATTGTATAATATGAAGTTGTTATATCTAGTATTTTTAATTATCTCACGATGAGACACTATTTTTGCGATGTAATCTGAGAGCAGCATAATCTTGAGACAGAGACCCTGATTCCAGCGATGTGCCTCTTACTGAACTTGTTGCTGTCATTTTGATAAAATCAATGTTTTCTCTGCTGCAGATCTAGCAGTTATACAGACCTCATGAATATCCTGGACTACCGCAGCATGCCAAGTAGTCCTCTAATGAATCTACTGCTAATCAAAACTACACTAAGCAGCCCAGTAAGTTAAACACCGCTGGAATCAAGATCTCTGCCCCTGTTATTCTTCTCCCTTTAAAAAAATGTTTAGCTGTTTCAATACAATCAGTGTTTTATCAGGTAGATTATCACTAGAGGACTAGGTATTTTTTTTTGCCTTAGTCCAACCCTGCCCTCAGCACTAATTAGCAGCTCTCTCTTAGGCCCCCTTCCATTGTCAGTGAAAAACACACATTTTTTCACTGACGTGTTAAAGACGCATGTGTCCCTCTGCATGCAGCGATTTTGGCACACGTGTGTTCTCCGTGTGCTATCCATAATAGTACACGGAGATTAGGGACTTCTATACTCACCTGTCCACACCACTGCTGTCTGTGGTGCTGAAGTCTCCCGCAATGCTGTGTTCGGCCAATGCTGCTGCTACTTCCGGGTCGGCTGTGCAGTGAATATGCATGAGCATAATTACCCGGCCTGGAAGCAGTAGACAGCACCATTGTATGGTGAATGTGACATCAGTGATGCCAATGGAAAAAGGACTTGTCTCCATGCGGAACACACGGACACACGTGTACGCCACACAGAAACACAGGCAGTGAAAAATCACTGACCTGTGCGCAAACCCATTGATTTTAATGGGTTTGCATATGTCCAAAAAACTGCAACATACGTACTAGAATCACTGACGTGTGAAGGAGGCCTCACTATACATTGTACACAAAAAGCTGTGATGTGGGATGAATAATACCGTTCTTAACAACGACACTCTGCTAAATATGCAGCAGAGAAATCTGTGACTCTATCACAACTGCAGTACCCTGTGTAAAAGACACACCGCTGGAATCAAGTTCTCTGTCCCTAAATCATGCTGCTGTCACATTACATAGAAAAAACCTGCTGATTCTCTTTAATATATAACTACAGAATAGATGGAAAACATATAGTTGGTGTCCAAATGTCGTTTCCAAAAACAGAGGTCCTAAACTTCCCTATGTGAATACGTGGCAACCACTGCTATATTAATTTTCTATAGGATTGGTGGTCAAACACAATCACTATCGTTACATACACACAATATACTTTGGGACCCCCATTTTCTAGATTGGTGAAAGTGTCAGCAGCCTAAAGGCCGCTTTACACGCTGCGATATTGGTACCGATATCACTAGCATTCGTGCCCGCCCGCATCGTTTGTGCGACACGGGCATATCGCTGCCCGTCACGCACAAAATCGCGCACCCCCGTCACACATACTTACCTACATAGCGACACAAGAGTACATAAATTTTTCCTAGAGTTCCTTGAGGTCAGCAGTTAAAGGGATTTTCAGAGCAACAAAGCCCCATCGACAAGCTCATTGATGGGAGTGCAAAAAGTTAGACTCCCATCATCCTATATTCAATGCCTATTCTAAAGGGCACTTTACATGCTGCGATCTCGCTAGCGTGCGTACCCGCCCCCGTCGGTTGTGCGTCACGGGCAAATCACTGCCCGTGGCGCACAACATCGCTCGGGACCCGTCACACTACTTACCTGCCTAGCGACATCGCTGTGACCGGCGAACCGCCTCCTTTCTAAGGGGGCGGTTCGTTCGGTGTCACAGCGACGTCACTAAGCGGCCGCCCAATCAAAGCGGAGGGGCGGAGATGAGCGGGATGAATATCCCGCCCACCTCCTTCCTTCCTCATTGCTGGCGGGACGCAGGTAAGGTGAGGCTCCTCGTTCCTGCGGTGTCACACGTAGCGATGTGAGCTGCCTCGGGAACGACGAACAACCGGCGGCGCGAAAGGACGTTCGATTATTTTGAAAATGAGCGACGTGTCAACGAGCAACGATAAGGTGAGTATTTTTGCTCGTTCACAGTCGCTCGTAGCTGTCACATGCTACGATATGTCAAACGATGCCGGATGTGCGTCACTAACGATGTGACCCCGACGACATATCGTTAGATATATCGTAGCATGTAAAGCGGCCTTTACCCCCAGGGTTTATACTTTTACACTCTATTCTCTCAATAGGTAAGAAATGTTTCGTTTTTATGGTGGTCCAAATATAATAAACCATTCACTATTATGTAAGTAGATTGTTAAATAAGGAAAATACTCAGGTTGTCCAGATTTGATTTTAGTTGCAAATGTGCATAGAGCAAAGGAAAAGCACATCAGTCCACATGGAGAAAACATTACAAAAAAGTACACTGGGCACTAAGTAGAACAAGCAACAGCTTCCATTTAAAGATGCCACAATGTTACCTTTATTGTAGTATTGTGTTTTAAACATAAGTATCAGAGCATAGCCGTCTTGTCAAGGCTCCTTCCCATCACCTTTGTGAGGAGCTAATGCAGGCAGCCTCGACACTGAAGTCACTTCCATTTGGTCTCAACTGAGAAACAAAATTCTTCGTACGACATAAAGAAAATATTTTCTACACAGATCAATGTCATCTTTTGTAGCTCTCGAACAATTGTAACATTATTACCTTTACTAAAAAAAAAAAAAAAAATCCCCGCTACGTTACTTCCAGTTCTGTCAATGTTTGGAACCAGGTATATGTAGACAGATGACGATGATAATTATAAAGGTAATTTATATATTTTTGACATCCGTATTGTAATCTCAGCCTGCAATGGAGTCTAATATTCAAAAAGTGGATGGTAAAGATAGATATGTAGGCGTCGTTATATTTTTTTCATACATCAATAATACACGTGAAACAATTAATTTTTTTTAATGGATGTTATTAGAGTAATCCGCTCCTTTCTCCATCTGGATTGATCAGGAGGAGTCTGTCCTGTTTCCTCGAAAATAAGACCTACCCCGAAAATAAGGCATTGCAGGAGTTTTCAGCAAGGCTTAAATATAAGAGCTACCCCGAAAATAATCCCTAGTCGTGGTTCAACAATGAAGTGTCCATGCGGCTAAAAAAGTTAAAGAATACTGCAGGACACTTTATTACAGAAAGCAGACATCCCACAAAAGAAAGACAGAAGACCCTGCAATCATACTCACAAGACGCCGACCGGGAGCAGTGGAACGCATCAAGGACCTATGGCGAACGCACACCAACACACATCAGATCACACACACACACACACACACACACACACACATGAGATTGCACACACACACTCACCACATCCAGCGATATCAATTGCTTCTGGCTGGCATAGAGTAAGGACCTGGGACGCTGTGCAGTGGAGTGCCAGGACCTGCGAGTGTAACGCAGAGAGTCCCCTGCTGGCTGGAAGCAAGTGGTATCACCAGATGTGGTGAGTGTGTGCACGCGCGATTGTATGTGCGATTTCATGAGTGCGTGTATGCAACCTGATGTGTGTGTTCGCCAGAAAGAGGGGAGGACGGCGTGCAGCATACCTGAAGACCTGGGAGCCACGCAGACATCTGGTAAGTATGATGATCCTGGGAAAGGGGATCTGCATTTTTTGGGGGGGTGTAAACTGTCCCCAACCATGTATACCCGAGAATAAGCCCTCCCCCAAAAACAAGACCTAGCACTTTTTTGGGGACAAAATAGTGTCGTATTTTTGTGTAAAATCTGACTTCAGTAAATAGACTTTCATGTTGCTGAAATAGGAAGGTAACAGTTGGTGTTAATAGAGCTCTATGGAGGAATGTAGCTGTCATTTCAGGAGAACATGTATTAGAATGTCTGTCTGCTCCAGCTCCTCCTCTTCCATAGAACTTTAAAAACACCAACTGTCATCTCCTATCTCAGTAATGGTAGAATCTATCTTCACTGAATACAGATTTTACTCATGAGTTGAGACTATATCAACTTAGAAGAAAAAAGGACATTTCTCTGATAAAGAATTAATTACAAAATTGCTTATTTTCACATGTACTTTTAATTTCTGAAATAAGAATGATGATTACTCTATAAATCGGTTAAAGGGGTTGTTCCAACATTAACATTTGCTATTATTCCCATATGTACATTGTGTCTAATGAGTGGGGACAGATTATTTGAACCCTCACTAACCACAAGAAT
Source organism: Anomaloglossus baeobatrachus (assembly GCF_048569485.1). Classification (NCBI taxonomy): domain Eukaryota; kingdom Metazoa; phylum Chordata; class Amphibia; order Anura; family Aromobatidae; genus Anomaloglossus; species Anomaloglossus baeobatrachus. Next base: position 34,804,102 of record NC_134363.1, on the reverse strand, counting down.
AAAACTATAGACGAGCATTCACACTGTCCCGCTTTTCAAACTCTCCGTTACATTCAGCAGTGCCATACAATATGAATATAGCAGCTGTGCGTATGCTCATCCATTCTTGACAAGTCCGAGTGATTTTGGGTCAAAATAATAAAGCCATTTGTTGTCATTTGTGGAAATACCTGGCTACAGCGCCCCCATGGGGAAAAAATAAGGATTACATAACCTATACAGATTAGCATCGGCCATTAAACAGTATCACAATGGAGTATTGTACACAATTTATGTCTGCGTTACGTCACCGCCGGAGTCTGCTCCAGCGACTTCTGCTCCGATCGCCAGGCGACGCCGTGTTCCTGCCATGAATGGTGCTGGTGATGGGAGAGGAGTCGATGCCAGCGGCGCCAGTGGGCGCAGGCTCCGATCATCCACTGGGCTGGGTTATCTTGGGATATGCAGTACCACTGGCTGACTGTGGGTGGCGTGTGTCTTCCAGCTGAAGTTGCCAGCGTTCAGCTACAGCCAATGGGAAGACACCACACCCTTCTTATTCCCCCTCCTGTCACATGACCACTGCCAGAGATAGTTCTGATTTCCTGGCTCCTGTACCACCCTATTCTGTTTGGTGATTCCTGTGTGCTGACTTCTGCGTGTTTTTTGACTACCCTCCTGCCTGCTGTTTTTATACCTCACTGCCCGATCCGGATTTGACCACTGCTTGTTTTCTGATTACGTCCTTGTCTGCCGATTCTGTCCCTGTTCTGCTATTCCAGGTTTGACCCTGCCTGACGACTACTCTCATCGGACTGCAGCCTTCCACAGGTAGTGATCTCCAAGGCCCTGTGTAATTCCAAATCCCTGTATAGGGGTTAAAGGGTTTCAGGGTTCTGGGGGTCCTGCTTGGTGAGTGGCTTTTCTCTAGTCTGTCCATTACATCCCCCCTGAGTCTGTTGATCCAGGCAGGCGTTATAGTCTGCTTTTGGATTGTTAAGAGCTGACAGGTGGGGTTACAAGTTTCCAACTCCCAGCAAACTGAAATTGATGAGCTATGCCAAGAATTCTATGCCAAGAATAGATCATTAATGTAATAATAGCGTTTTACCCCTTTAAATTAATAAGATATCAGTGAATTGAGGGGCAAATGCTGTAACTGCTCTCCTTCCTGGCAATAAATAAGGATACTGTATGGAGTACTCCAACCTCTAATTATTAAAAAAGAATGCAGCTCTACGAAAAAAAAATTCTGGTACCAAGGTTTTTTAAATTAGGGTATTTTGACCTTGCTGAATTAAAAAAAAATCCCATTACGTTTGCTGAATTGGTTCTAGTTTTTGAGATAATGGACATTCATAAAAATAATCCATTCCCCCAATGCGACTTCTATGTGATAACAAATGCAATAGCTTTTAGTCTGTCTTTTGACTCTTTAACAGTGTCTTAGGTAATGAAATATAATATGTATATATATATATATATATATATATATATATATATATATATATATATATATATATATATATATATATATATATATATATAGTATTTTAATTTGTAGGCCTACCATGTTATAAAAACAACTTTTTGAAGCCAGAATTCTACTGTGAATTTCCTGAGGAAATACGTCGGCTAGAACAAAAGTTTGTCTACCCAGTCTTGGGTCTAAACCCAAAAAGTTCTGTCTTAATAAGTATATAAGGACATGTAAAAATTATGACTTCATCAAGAGGAGCCTGCATCAACAATCCTGATGTATTCGGCTACATCTGTGAGGAGTATATGGTTGAAAAATAAAGAAGAAACCTCACAAACTCGAGCATCGAGTATACCTAGATTATTTTGGAAAGCAGGATAAGTTTTGGGCTCCACATATGGTTCCACCTATGACAGTGGACAAATGGTGAAAGAAAAAGTTTAAAGGGAACCTGTCATCAGGAATTTGGCTTTCAACCTAAACGTTTCCCCCTCTGCAGCTCGTGGGCTGCATTCTAGGAAGGTTTTTGTACTTTTTGTGCCCCTTTTTAAACCAAAATAAACACTTTATAAACTTGTACCTTTCTGTTTGAAAATCTTGTTAATTTTCCATGGGGGCGGGCCGTGTGGCGTCCGTTGCTGTATCTTACGCCGTCCCCCATGCTCCAAATCATGCCTCATAACGCCGCCCACTGCGCCGAGGTCCCGTGCACGCCGGGACACCTAGTGACGTGGTCGCAGGCACGAGAGTATGGGCGGCGCTGTGAATGCATCGCAAGTGCGCGCCCATACTCTCGTGTGCGCGCTCTCCCCCACTGCCTCCAGCGTTCTGCGCCGGCCCGACGTCACCTCCTTCCCATCGTACCCTGCAGCAGGAAATAGATGGGAGGAGCGGAGCACAGGAGAAGCAGAGGATCTGAGCGACGTACAGAGGGGAGAGCGCGCACACGAGAGTATGGGCGCGCACTTGCGATGCAATCACAGCGCCGCCCATACTCTCGTGCATGCGACCACGTCACTAGGTGTCCCGGCGTGCACGGGACCTCGGCGCAGTGGGCGGTGTTATGAGGCATGATTTGGAGCATGGGGGGCGGCGTAAGCTACAGCAACGGACGCCACACGGCCCGCCCCCATGGAAAATTAACAAGATTTTCAAACAGAAAGGTACAAGTTTATAAAGTGTTTATTTTGGTTTAAAAAGGGGCACAAAAAGTACAAAAACCTTCCTAGAATGCAGCCCACGAGCTGCAGAGGGGGAAACGTTTAGGTTGAAAGCCAAATTCCTGATGACAGGTTCCCTTTAAAATTTGGTGTGCCAATGGCATGGAAAGAAACGAAAAATCACGATGACAATTGTTACTTTTGTGTTGTAATGATTAAAGCCTTTAATCATTAGAAGAAAGCTGGTGGGATTATTCTGATTTGAAATCAGCAAAACTACCTATTCTACATGGCAATGACGTTCCCATACCAGTGTTTACCAGAAGACCAGACCATCCTCTGTCAGACTCTGAAGAGAACACAGGTAAGGATGGTTGACCTCGAGATCAACATCCAACACCGCGGAGACACCATCATGTGTTTCTCAACTCAGTGACATTAGAACAAGGCCCCTTGGGAAAATATGCAAAACAAGAATGCTGTGGAGACATCATCACATGTCTCTCAACGCTGGCAGGAAACTAGCCAGGTCTTTCACCGGGAAGGAACAACCTCGGGAAGGGCAGTCTCCAGTCAAGGAGACCACCTATGCCAAACATGGTATCCATCCACAGACAGCCGTTTCGGGGTATTTGCCCCTCATCAGTGTGGAGTAGGAAACTGACTAGTGGGAGCAATGCCTAGTAGAAGACTACATAGGTAAGGATGGTTGACCTCGCGGAGATCAACATCCAACACCGCGAAAACACCATCATGTGTTTCTCAACGCAGTGACACTAGAATAAGGCCCCCTGGGAAAATATGCAAAACAAGACTGCCGCGGAGACACCATCACATGTTTCTCAATGCTGGCAGGAAACTAGCCAGGTCACTCACCGGGAAGGAACAATCACGGGAAGGCCAGTCTCCAGTCAAGGAGACCACCTATACCAAATATGGTATCTATCCACAGACAGCTGTTTTGGGATGGTGTCTCCGCGGCATTCTTGTTTTGCATATTTTCCCAGGGGGCCTTGTTCTAGTGTCACTGCGTTGAGAAACACGTGATGGTGTCTCCGCAATGTTGGATGTTGATCTCCCCGAGGTCAACCATCCTTACCTATATAGTCTTCTACTAAGCATTGCTCCCACTAGCCAGTTTCCTACTCCACACTGATGAGGGGCAAATACCCCGAATCAGCTGTCATTATATGCTCGCTAACGTCAGAAATTTGGGAGTTAATATGAGCACAAAGATGCACTATCTCCATAGCCATTTAAACAGATTTCTAAATACCTTGGAAATTTCAGGAAGGAACAAGGCGAGAGGTCCCACCAGGATATGAAGGTGATGAAGGAGAGATATTAATGTAGATGGGACACACACGATGGCAGACGGGACAAATACAAGGGCAGAGGGGACGTACACATGATGGCGGATGAAATGTACACTTGATGACAGATGGGATGTACACATGATGGAAGATCGGACGTACACATGATGGCGGATGGGATGTACACATGATAAAAGATGGGACGTACACATGATGGCAGATGGGATGTACACATGATGGAAGATCGGACGTACACATGATGGTAGATGGGACGTACACATGATGACAGATGGGACATACACATGATGGCAGATGGGACGTACACATGATGGCAGATGGGACGTACACATGATGACAGATCGGACGTACACATGATGGTAGATGGGATGTACACATGATGGTAGATGGGACGTACACATGATGGCAGATGGGACGTACACATGATGGCAGATGGGACGTACACATGATGGCAGATGGGACATACACATGATGGCAGATGGGATGTACACATGATGGAAGATCGGACGTACACATGATGGTAGATGGGATGTACACATGATGGTAGATGGGACATACACATGATGGCAGATGGGATGTACACATGATGGCAGATGGGACATACACATGATGGCAGATGAGACATACACATGATGACAGATCGGACGTACACATGATGGTAGATGGGATGTACATATGATGGTAGATGGGACATACACATGATGGCAGATGGGACGTACACATGATGGCAGATGGGATGTACACATGATGGAAGATCGGACGTACACATGATGGTAGATGGGATGTACACATGATGGTAGATGGGACATACACATGATGGCAGATAGGATGTACACATGATGGCAGATGGGACGTACACATGATGGCAGATGGGATGTACACATGATGGAAGATCGGACGTACACATGATGGTAGATGGGACGTACACATGATGACAGATGGGACATACACATGATGGCAGATGGGACGTACACATGATGGCAGATGGGACATACACATGATGGCAGATGGGACATACACATGATGGCAGATGGGATGTACACATGATGGAAGATCGGACGTACACATGATGGTAGATGGGATGTACACATGATGGCAGATGGGACATACACATGATGGCAGATGGGACGTACACATGATGGCAGATGGGATGTACACATGATGACAGATGGGACATACACATGATGGCAGATGGGATGTACACATGATGGAAGATCGGACGTACACATGATGGCAGATGAGACGTACACATGATGGCAGATGGGACGTATACATGATGGCAGATGAGACATACACATGATGGCAGATGAGACATACACATGATGGCAGATGGGACATACACATGATGGCAGATGGGACGTACACATGATGGCAGATGGGATGTACACATGATGACAGATGAGACGTACACATGATGGCAGATGGGATGTACACATGATGACAGATGAGACGTACACATGATGACAGATGAGACATACACATGATGGCAGATGGGACGTACACATGATGGCGGATGGGATGTACACATGATGACAGATGAGATGTACACATGATGGAAGATCGGACGTACACATGATGACAGATGAGACATACACATGATGGCAGATGGGACGTACACATGATGGCAGATGGGATGTACACATGATGACAGATGGGATGTACACATGATGGAAGATCGGACGTACACATGATGACAGATGAGACGTACACATGATGGCAGATGGGACGTACACATGATGGCAGATGAGACATACACATGATGGCAGATGAGACATACACATGATGGCAGATGGGACATACACATGATGGCAGATGGGACGTACACATGATGGCAGATGGGATGTACACATGATGACAGATGAGACGTACACATGATGGCAGATGGGACATACACATGATGGCAGATGGGATGTACACATGATGGCAGATGGGATGTACACATGATGGCAGATGGGACATACACATGATGGCAGATGGGATGTACACATGATGGCAGATGGGACATACACATGATGGCAGATGGGATGTACACATGATGGCAGATGGGACATACACATGATGGCAGATGGGACATACACATGATGGCAGATGGGATGTACACATGATGGCAGATGGGATGTACACATGATGGAAGATGGGACGTACACATGATGGTAGATGGGACATACACATGATGGCAGAGGAGACATACACATGATGGCAGATGGGACGTACACATGATGGCAGATGGGACGTACACATGATGGCAGATGGGATGTACACATGATGGCGGATGGGATGTACACATGATGGCGGATGGGACCTACACATGATGGCAGATGGGACGTACACATGATGACAGATGGGACGTACATATAATGGCAGATGGGACGTACACATGATGACAGATGGGACGTACACATGATGGCAGATGGGACGTACACATGATGGCAGATGGGACATACACATGATGGCAGATGGGACATACACATGATGGCAGATGGAACATACACATGATGGCAGATGGGACATACACATGATGGCAGATGGGACATACACATGATGGCAGATGGGACATACACATGATGGCAGATGGGACGTACACATGATGGCAGATGGGACGTACACATGATGGCAGATGGGACATACACATGATGGCAGATGGGACATACACATGATGGCAGATGGGACGTACACATGATGGCAGATGGGACATACACATGATGGCAGATGGGACATACACATGATGGCAGATGGAACATACACATGATGGCAGATGGGACAGACACATGATGACAGATGGGACGTACATATTATGGCAGGTGGGATGTACACATGATGGCAGATCGGATGTACACCTGATGGCGGATGGGACCTACACATGATGGCAGATGGGACGTACACATGATGACAGATGGGACGTACATATAATGGCAGATGGGACGTACACATGATGGCAGATGGGATGTACACATGATGGCAGACTACTCTGGAGTCTCCAACACGATTGTTCTGATGACGCACATAAAAGGAAATCACATAAACAGCGTTTTTTTAAAAACATTAATAACAATTAATAAATAATTATCATTGCATTAATATAATCATACATAACTTTTTCCTGTCACTGTTAAGACATTTTTTTTTGTATGATTTTAGAGTGTTTACTTACTAGCTGTAACAAAAATAATAATGTTCTTTCAATTCTGAATGCTTTTCAATCATGTTGCGTCAATTAATTATTAAATATTTCAGAAACTAGAGCCAATCTGGCAAAACCAAAGTAATATACTTAATCAGCACCATAAACTTAATATAAAACTGTTCACACATCATTGGCACCAAAATCACTGTATACCAGTTTATAATATTATTAATAAAAATAGATTCTCTAAACCGGACAACCCTTTCGGTTTTACATGTTATAACCAATTGACGTTTGATATCGGCCTACATATCAGCCTTTGTTCTGCTTTATTCCTATGGCCCCCAAAAGTGACAGGTCAAAAAAAGGTAACTGAGGTCCACCAGATTACGCACTGTAAATCTTGGCTATACTGTGCCAGTTCACACATCCATCACATCTTTACTAGTGTTGAGCGGACCCGAACGTGAAAAATCGGGATTCGCGCGGTTTGAGCGGCAGATCCGAGTCCGACCCGGACCCAGGATTCTGGGTGCACAATCCGGATTAGTTTTTTGGTTTTTTTTTTCTCTCTCTCTCTCCTCATTGATATATATTGGCCGGATTCCGGATCGGATCTCAGACTTCCGCGGCAACCCAACACGGATCCGCCGGACCCGGATTATTAGCGATCCGCTCAACTCTAATCTCTACCCATCAGGCATGAGTGTAAGGGCTGGTTCACACTAAGCGACAGCAACAACGAGGTCGCTGTTACATCACCATTTTCTGTGACGTAACAGCGACCTTGTAAGTCGCTGTTATGATCGCTGCTTAGCTGTCAAACACAGCAGCCGAAGCAGCGATCATAACCGCGAGAGCAGGGAGCTGCGCACACTGCTTAGCGCTGGCTCCTTGCTCTCCTAGCTACAGTACACATCGGGTTAATTAACCCGATGTGTACTGCAGCTACATGTGCAGAGAGCCGGAGCCGGCAGCACAGGCAGCGTGAGAGCTGCGGAGGCTGGTAACTAAGGTAAATATCGGGTAACCACCTTGGTTACCCGATGTTTACCCTGGTTACAGCTTACCGCAGCTGCCAGATGCCGGCTCCTGCTCCCTGCTCGCTTCAATCGTCGCTCTCTCGCTGTCACACACAGCGATCTGTGCGTCACAGCGGGAGAGCGCCTTTGAAGAAAACGAACCAGGGCTGTGTGTAACAAGCAGCGATCTCGCAGCAGGAGCCAGATCGCTGCTCAGTGTCACACACAGCGAGATCGCTAATGAGGTCACTGTTGCGTCACCAAAACCGTGCCGTAGCAGCGATTTCGGTAGCGATCTCGCTATGTGTGAAGCACCCCTTAGAATTTGACAATGTGGTACTACTACAAGGAACTGGAATGATAAAGCGCAGCATATCAGCTTGTGGTATAATCTAATCACAGACACACCAAGGTTTTGAATGAGAGATTGTGATTGTAAATACCAAAGCCAACTTTACCATTGCATAGTCAGGTTCGGACCACCTCAATTCAAAATGTGGGGTCCCAAGCACGGGCTGATTGAGGTGACCCAGCTGCTTTAACCTCTCACAACACAGATACTAATTTTCCCAGCAGCAGCACCATGGTTCCCATTAAAATCACTGGGCATCAATTGGTTGCAATGGAAGCGAGTGATTCTCCAATGTTGCGAGCTGCGTTTAGCACAGCTCCTAGTCCTGGCTGTAGATGATAACATTTTACCAGTTCCATGCTGTTTACTGGTAAAAGAAAGCAGGGACGTTGTATGTGCTCAGTAATCTGGAACATTACTGACAGCATGCCCGAAATGGGCATAAAGCGATAGACGTACATTTTCATTATTGGGTGACATCTGGTTAAAGCGATTCTACGCCATTTGATAAAGTCTAAAATGTGAATAAGAAGCCATTGCTATATACACTTTATATTTATTGTATCTATTCTTCAGCCAGGAGTAACCAATAGATGTGTTTGATCTGGGTGTGATGGCAAAGTCTAGGAACATGTATAGAAAAGAGACAAAACAAACAGTTTTGTGTTTTCTAAACTTCACAAATGCAGTCCAGTGAGAAAGTGAATTTACAGGACACTTATATACATCAACCAAGACGTAGGCATGGCAACCAGAATGAAAACATCTCTTGTATGTTTTGTTCATAGTTTCTTCTTTTATAACTAAGCAGTCTTGTTAATATTGATGATTTCAAGGGGTTGTTCACACTGCTCTATTTTATTTTAAAAACACCTACATATTTCCCAAACTTCCCAGGTCCCCCTTTTTCTCTCGCTTTCTCTCCTGGCAAGGGTCGCACATGA
>NC_134363.1:34467893-34494510 GCF_048569485.1 Anomaloglossus baeobatrachus | reverse complement strand
ACACCATGCCATACCCTGATTGGAGCCAATTTCATCCTACAACAGGACAATGACCCAAAGCCACCTCCAAATTATGCATGAACTATTTAGGGAAGAAGCCGGCAGCTATCTGTAATGGAGGGGCAGCCCAGTCACCAGACCTCAACCCTATAGAGCTGTTGTGGGAGCAGCTTGACCGTATGGTGCAAAAAAAGTGCCCATCAAGCCAATCCAACTTGTGGGAGGGGGGAATCATGGGGCGAAATATCTCCAGATTACCCCCGCAAATTAACAGCTAGAATGCCAAAGCTCTGCAAAGCTGGAATTGCTGCAAAGGAGCGATCTATGCCGAAAGCAAAGTGCGAAGAGAAAATTATTTTAAGTAAAAATTATTATTTCTAACCTCGTCACTGTCTGGACGATATTCTCTATTCATTATGGAACTCCTTTATAAATAAAAGTAGGATTTTTCATGGAAAAAGACAGTTGTCTGGGTGACCCCAAAGCTTTTGAACTGTAGTGTATATGTTTTTGCTTTTAATTTCTCTCAAACGTATATAGTTGAAAAATCTAAAAAATATTATATATATATCTATATATATATAAATAATCACACAAAAAAAATATAATATATATATATATATATATATATATATATATATATATATATATATATATATATATATATATATATATATATATATATATATATATATATATATATATACACACACACACACACACACACACACACACACACACATACACACATATTTACATACACACACACATACACACATATATACATACATATACACACGAGAGAAAAAATTCTATATTTGTAGTATTTCTCATATATTAACTAAAAAAAAATATTAAAATTATATATATTTGGAAAAAATATATATTTTGTTTAATATGTCTATTTTTTAAAAAAACAAACAATTATATACAATTGAAAATAAAAAAAATATATAATTGAAAAATGTTAAGAATTTTGTATTAAATTTAAAATTAAGATGTAGAAATTTTTTTTTAAAGATAAACGTAAAAAAAAAAAAAAAAAAATTAAAAAAAAGAAATAATTGCCGTACTTTCCAATTCTTAGCCCCTTCACCAGGTCTCAGGCCGGGGCACAGTGCGCAGCAGGAGCCACTGATGTTACCCTGTGCCACGTGACCGTATGCGGCCTGGACAGAAGGATGGCGGTAGAAGAGCAGATCAGAAGGACGAGGCGGTGGGAAGCAGGTGTACGTTTTTTTTTTTTTGGGGGGGGGGTTTAAGGGGCTTTGCACCCTTTACATGCAAACTTGTTTACCCCCAAATTAAATCAGCGCCCCTTTATTTTTGTGAGCGACCTCTTGTAAATCTGCCCCATTGTAGTCGGGCAGCAGAGCGGCAGCACAGGTGGGGGCTGGGTAGAAGGGTCTACAGGGCGTTTAGCGATGACCCCTATATAAGACGGATGCACAGGGCCATAAGGACACCCACCACCCGTCATATGGGGATGCTTACAGGAATCCCATTTAAAGGGATTCTCCATAATGTATTGAAAAGTTGATCAGGGGGTCATATTTGTGTATGTAGCAATGTGTAACCTCAATACAGGAAAAAAATACCTTAAAAAGGGGTTAAATCCTGACCCCCCTTAAAATAAGGGCCTGCATAGAGGAAGCCTAGAGCCCCGGGCTGCAGCTCAGGGGTCAGCGCCCCGGACGTCACAGGACGCCCCTCACACCCCCTCCCCCCCGCCGCCATGTTTCCCCCCTCCCCGCTGCCACAGATACTCACTGCCCAGTTTGATGGCGCTGAAGCCCGCGGGCACAGAGGAGGCGCCCCCCGTAGCTCCTCCGGGACCCTTCCCAGCTCCAGACGGATTTTGGTCACCGAAGACGTCGCTCCGGTTCCGGTTGACGCCGCTCATGCTGATGAGCGAGGCGTACAGACGCTGAATGGTGGCCGGGCTCGGCGGCTCCCTCCCCGCGGCCGCCACACACACTCAGCCCCGGGGGCTCCAGGCCGCTTCGCTAAGCTATCTGGGAAACGGAGTCCGTACCTGGCTTCCACCAATCACAAGAAACACCTCACCGGACTACAAAGCCCGGCGTCACCTGCGGCGTAAGGGGAGGGGGCGTGGGGGAGGGAGAAGACGACTTTAGACGCAATGTATGCCGGGAGCTCGAGTGCACGTAAGATCAGGAGACAACTATAGAGGTGACAAAATAAAACTACAACTCCCAGCGTGCTTTGGGGTGGAAACGACGCGTAGTACGTCAGTTACGGGAAAAGACGTCGCGCTGCGTTTGGTCGTCATAGACGGAAATTGAAGCAACTACGATACCCAGAACACACCGCGGCAGACAAAGAACTATAAAAGCACGGACGCGACGTACTGCGAGGAATGGGCGTGGCAAACCTAAGGGCGGGTGCCCGTGGCCGCCATTTTGAATTTGGGCGGAAGAAGAAAAAAAGCGCGGCAAATCAATACTATTTGTATTGAATAGGTTAAGACAGATACAGATAGAACAATTGAGAAAAACACCACAGTGATAAAAAAATAAAAACTTATCTTTCTAGATAAAAGACTCACAATGGCCCATGAAGTACATTATCACCCTTTATCAAGTCCCTAAGGGCTTGTTTACAGTTCACACTGTGCGGCTGTAAATGACCAGCAGTGTTTCATAGGCTGACCTTGTCAATGGCAGAGAATATTACATAATATATACACACACATATACATACACATATATACATACACAATGGTGTCACCATTGTTACCAGGCAACAGCCTGAAAATATCAGACGAAGCCGTATGTTCAGTACTTTAAATTAAAGGGATTTAAAACTGTACACTTGCCAACTCACTGAAAAGTCAGATATTCTCAAAAACAGTCAAGCTGGCAAGTCTCTGGGTTGTCAGTGATGAGCGGGCACTACCATTCTCGGGTGCTCAGTACTGGTAACTAGTGATGAGCGGGCACTACCATGCTCGGGTGCTCAGTACTGGTAACTAGTGATGAGCGGGCACTACCATGCTCGGGTGCTCAGTACTAGTAACTAGTGATGAGCGGGCACTACCATGCTCAGGTGCTCAGTACTGGTAACTAGTGATGAGCGGGCACTACCATGCTCGGGTGCTCAGTACTGGTAACTAGTGATGAGCGGGCACTACCATGCTCGGGTGCTCAGTACTAGTAACTAGTGATGAGCGGGCACTACCATGCTCGGGTGCTCAGTACTGGTAACTAGTGATGAGCGGGCACTACCATGCTCGGGTGCTCAGTACTCGTAACTAGTGATGAGCGGGCACTACCATTCTCGGGTGCTCAGTACTGGTAACTAGTGATGAGCGAGCACTACCATGCTTGTGTGCTCAGTACTCGTAACTAGTGATGAGCGGGCACTACCATGCTCAGTACTCGTAACTAGTGATGAGCGGGCACTACCATGCTTGTGTGCTCAGTACTCGTTACTAGTGATGAGCGGGCACTACCATGATCGGGTGCTCAGTACTGGTAACCAGTGATGAGCGGGCACTACCATGATCGGGTGCTCAGTACTCGTAACTAGTGATGAGCGAGCACTACCATGCTTGGGTGCTCAGTACTCGTAACTAGTGATGAGTGGGCACTCCCATTCTCGGGTGCTCAGTACTCGTAACTAGTGATGAGCGGGCACTACCATGCTCAGGTGCTCAGTACTCGTAACTAGTGATGAGCGGGCACTACCATGCTCGGGTGCTCAGTACTCGTAACTAGTGATGAGCGAGCACTACCATGCTCGGGTGCTCAGTACTCGTAACTAGTGATGAGCGAGCACTACCATGCTCGGGTGCTCAGTACTCGTAACAGTGATGAGCGGGCACTATCATTCTCGGGTGCTCAGTACTCGTAACTAGTGATGAGCGGGCACTACCATGCTCAGTACTCGTAACTAGTGAGGAGCGGGCACTACCATGCTCGGGTGCTTGGTACTATTAACGATCAGTTAATGCTCGAATGGGCGCAGCTCAAGTACAATGGCAACCGATTGAGGACAAACATTTTCTGGAAGATTTCCTAGAAAAATGCTCAAGTTCCCCCATTAACTTCCATTGTACTTTGTACACGAGTTGTCCCCTTTCGAGTGTCAGACTGCTTGTCACGAGCACCCGAGCATGGTAGTGCCCGCTCATCACTAGTGGTCAATTAAGCTACCAAAAAGTTTTTAGCGTTTAATGCCTGGACGCGCCATCAGTCTTGGCATTTAAGTGCATAGTCATTTGAAAAGAATGGGCATGGTGAGAAAGAAAAAGAAATAAATAATAATAATAAATAATAATAATAAAAAAAAACAGCCTAACATACAGCACATAATATGTGCTGCATGTAAGGCTATTTATTATTAAAATAATTAAAAAAGCAGCCTTGCATGCACATTTTATATTATGTGAATAAATAAAAAATAATTAATAAAAAAGCCTTACATGCAGCTCAGTGCAAAGCCCTGTTGGCATGAGGAGGCTGCCCAGAGGTCTGGGTCATGCGGAGGACAAAAGGCAGAGCAATGATATTGCTTGATAGCACAGACTACAGAGAATGAGAGCAGTGCTGCTCGTCAGCAAAGCAGGGATGGTGTAGGGGCGAGTATTTTGATTTTAGTGGCACAAATGTGGCATGGGAGAACAGGAAGGGAACACTACAAAGAGCAGAAATGACATGCCGAGAGGAGACCACAAGCAGGGCATTGTAACTGCATAAGGGCACTAAATTAGATCATTTGGGGAACCAATTACTACTGTCTGGGACACAATAGATGGTTATCGCATTATATGGTTCGTGTAAATTTGAGGGATTATGTAGATGTGCTGGAAAAACAAATCAATGACGTCTGTAGGTTCTATTATACAAAGAGGAGCCATGGATGGAGGAGTAGTTGTGGTGGTCAGGGCCAGATGGAGAAGAAAATGGCAAACAAACCATCAGAGGGGGCTCAGAACGTACTGGAGAGGGAAGAGACTTTTACATAGGACTGCAGGTCATAGCTACTTTATCTTTGCTGTGATTTGCTATATTCCTGAATCACTGAGACAGCAGTTTTTTTAAGTGGGAAAATGTGCAGAGCGCTGGTTCAAACATATTACTGTCTTTTTGTGATGGAACATTAATCGCTACAAAGGAAAACCTCCGATGAAGTAGCAACTTGGATGGCAGATCAGCAGGTGGAGATCCGAATCTCACCGCACGCAAACAGCTACAATGAGGCGCATTTCCAGTCTGCGAGAGGGGTGGGCGGAAGCGGTGAACCCGAACCTAAACAATTGACATTGTGTGATGTCTGTTGGGGCTTGTACGCCGGTACTCCCAGCCGAGGCTGAACCACATGACACACACATCTTCCCTTCCGCTTCCTGCTCAGCTTCCGCTCACTCCAATATCACAGCCATTATCTGCAACTATTATATAGAAAAAGTGCGAAGTCTGATCATTATATCGTGTATACACGACCACATTGTAAACATTACTCATCTGATGCAGAACCAGGGTTACATCCTGTATTCTACTCCAGAGCAGCACTCACTATTCTGCTGGTGCAAAAGATGTTTGTAAACAAAAACGAGTGATCAGTTCAAAGGCAGTGGAATGATGAAATGTGAAGTCAGGAATCCAATTACCCAGCTACACAGGTTGTGTGTGGTTTTTTTTTTGTTTTGTTTTTTTGTTTCTTGGTGAGTGCAGCTCTGGAGTATACAGGAGGTAACTCAGGATCAGTAATGTATGTATACAGTGACTGCAGCAGCAGAATAGTGAGTGCAGCTCTGATCCTGAGTTGTATCCTGTATTATACTCCAGAGCTGCACTCACTATTCTGCTGGTGTAGTCACTGTGTACATACATTACATTACTGATCCTGAGTTACCTCCTGTATTATACTCCAGAGCTGCACTCACTATTCTGCTGGTGCAGTCACTGTGCACATACATAACTGATCCTGAGTTGTATCCTGTATTATACTCCAGTTATGTATGTGCACAGTGATTGCACCAGCAGAATAGTGAGTGCAGCTCTGGAGTATAATACAGGCAGTTACTCTGTGCACATACATTACTGATCCTGAGTTACATCCTGTATTATACTCCAGAGCTGCACTCACTATTCTGCTGGTGCACTCACTGTGTACATACATTACTGATCCTGAGTTGTATCCTGTATTATACTCCAGTTATGTATGTGCACAGTGATTGCACCAGCAGAATAGTGAGTGCAGCTCTGGAGTATAATACAGGCAGTTACTCTGTGCACATACATTACTGATCCTGAGTTACCTCCTGTATTATACCCCAGAGCTGCACTCACTATTCCGCTGGTGCACTCACTGTGTACATACATTACTGATCCTGAGTTACCTCCTGTATTATACTCCAGAGCTGCACTCACTATTCTGCTGGTGCAGTCACTGTGCACATACATAACTGATCCTGAGTTGTATCCTGTATTATACTCCAGTTATGCATGTGCACAGTGATTGCACCAGCAGAATAGTGAGTGCAGCTCTGGAGTATAATACAGGCAGTTACTCTGTGCACATACATTACTGATCCTGAGTAACTGCCTGTATTATACTCCAGAGCTGCACTCACTATTCTGCTGGTGCAATCACTGTGCACATACATAACTGGAGTATAATACAGGAGGTAACTCAGGATCAGTAATGTAATGTATGTACACAGTGACTGCACCAGCAGAATAGTGAGTGCAGCTCTGGCGTATAATACAGGAGGTATCTCAGGATCAGTAATGTAATGTATGTACACAGTGACTGCACCAGCAGAATAGTGAGTGCAGCTCTGGCGTATAATACAGGAGGTATCTCAGGATCAGTAATGTAATGTATGTACACAGTGACTGCACCAGCAGAATAGTGAGTGCAGCTCTGGAGTATAATACAGGATACAACTCAGGATCAGAGCTGCACTCACTATTCTGCTGCTGCAGTCACTGTGTACATACATTACTGATCCTGAGTTACCTCCTGTATACTCCAGAGCTGCACTCACCAAGAAACAAAAAAACAAAACAAAAAAAAAAAAACACACACAACCTGTGTAGCTGGGTAATTGGATTCCTGACTTCACATTTCATCATTCCACTGCCTTTGAACTGATCACTCGTTTTTGTTTACAAACATCTTTTGAGACAAAGTTAGTGAAAAAATGAATCAGGTCGTGAAAACTTAATATCAGATCAAAAAATAGTCGGAGGAAAAAAAAAAAAAAACAAAAAAAAAAAAACCAACAACAAAACAAGACTCTTCAGCCAATCTAATATGATCTTTCGCAGTAAGTACACCAGTTTCATCAGGTTTAAGATATTTGCTCATTATATTCTTTGCGCTTATGGTCCCTGTGCGATTGTTCTGCCACAACGGATCTCTTTAGGAAGATATTTGACATTTGTGTCACAGAACCAAGGAGTTATTGGAAGACATCTTAGTCATTGATACAGGTGCTGGGAATTGTAGTTGCACAACAGTCAGCGACACCCCAGTCGGAAACCATTGTTACAGATTTCAGTAAAATCTTCCTATTCCGGTTCCATGGCACCTTAAATATCAAGAACAATCGACCTCAAGGATTAAGAGACAAATCCTTGAGCTCTTAATGATAAGATTCCCCTCCTAAAACCCATTTACCCAGTCACTCATTACAGAATAATCCCATTGTCTCCCAGTCCATTGTTTCCACCACACACAGATGATCAGGTTCCCAGTAAACACCTTTGTCACCAGGTCCCAGATGCAGGAGGCCGGGGACCTTGTAATTCTGATGAATGAGCAACTGCGATAATCCCAGAAAAGTCACAACCTGAAGTGTAAATGTATCGGAGGTCGCCAGGTAAAGAATCAGAGGCCAGGAGACCTGTAGAGTCCAGGTATTTACAGCCACAGACATTCCAAGATCTAATGCTGGGTTTACACACTGAGACTTTCTAGCGATCCAACCTGCGATCTCAACCTGGCCGGGATCGCTACAAAGTCTCTGGTGAGCTGTCAAACAGGCAGACCTGGCCAACGACCTAACAGCGATCTGGACCTGCAGAGCGACTAGCTGGTCGTTGGCGACAGCAGGTGAACTTCACCCGACTTCATTTAATGCCGCGCGGCTCTGTGTGCCGTGTAAATAAATAAAATAAATAAATAATTAAAAAATCCGGCGTGCGGTCCCCCCCTATTTTAATACCAGCCAGATAAAGCCATACGGCTGCAGGCTGGTATTCTCAGGATGGGGAGCTCCACGTTATGGGGAGCCCCCCAGCCTAACAATATCAGCCAACAGCCGCCCAGAATTGCCGCATTCATTAGATGCGACAGATCTGGGGCTGTACCCGGCTCTTCCCGATTTGCCCTGGTGCGTTGGCAAATCGGGGTAATAAGGAGTTATTGGCAGCCCATAGCTGCCAATAAGTCCTAGATTAATCATGTCAGGCGTCTATGAGACACCCTCCATGATTAATCTGTAAATTACAGTTAAAAAACACACGCCCGAAAAATCCTTTATTAGAAATAAAAAACTAACAAATTCCCTCATTACCAATTTATTACCCACAACAAAGCCCTCCTTGTCCGGCGTATTCCACGGTCCTCCAGCGTCGCATCCAGCTCTGCTGCATGCAGGTGACAGGAGCAGCAGAAGACACAGCCGCTCCTGTCACCTGCACGCAGCTAATGAAGAGAGCCGTGTGATCGGCTGAGCTGTCACTGAGGTTACCCGCGGCCACCGCTGCATCCACCGCTGGATCCAGGTAACCTCAGTGACAGCTCAGCCGATCACACGGCTCTCTTCATTAGCTGCGTGGAGGTGACAGGAGCGGCGGTGTCTTCTGCTGCTCCGGTCACCTGCATGCAGCAGAGCTGGATGCGACGCTGGAGGACCGTGGAATACGCCGGACAAGGAGGGCTTTGTTGTGGGTAATAAGTTGGTAATGAGGGAATGTGTTTGTGTTTTTAATTTCTAATAAAGGATTGTTTCGGGTGTGTGTGTTTATTTACTGTCACTTACAGATTAATCATGGAAGGAATCTCGGGGAGACGCCTGACATGATTAATCTAGGACTTATTGGTAGCTATGGGCTGCCAATAACTCCTTATTACCCCGATTTGCCAACGCACCAGGGCAAATCGGGAAGACCCGGGTACAGTCCCAGAACTGTCGCATCTAATGTATGCGGCAATTCTGGGCGGCTGCTGGCTGATATTGTTAGGCTGGGGGCTCCCCATAACGTGGGGCTCCCCATCCTGAGAATACCAGCCTGCAGCCGTATGGCTTTATCTGGCTGGTATTAAAATAGGGGGGGACCGCACGCCGGATTTTTTAATTATTTATTTATTTACACGGCACACAGAGCCGCGCGGCATTAAATGAAGTCGGGTGAAGTTCACCTGCTTTTTTGACACGTCCCCAACGACCAGCTAGTCGCTCTGCAGGTCCGGATCGCTGTTAGGTCGTTGGCCAGGTCTGCCTGTTTGACAGCTCACCAGAAACTTTGTAGCGATCCCGGCTAGGTTGAGATCGCATGTTGGATCGCTAGAAAGTCTCAGTGTGTAAACCCAGCTTAAGGGCTGGTTCACACTAAGCGACAGCGACAACGAGGTCGCTGTTACGTCACCCTGTACATGGAACAATAAGTGTCCAAACAAGAGATTATCACCCAAGTAAACAAGACCGCAACCACCAACAAACCGGCATCTGTCATCTGAGGACATCCTCCACATAGCACAAGAATAATGACTAAGGCTAGGTTCGCACACTGCGTCTTTTTGACGCTGCGTTTTTGGCCGCTAAAAACGCACAAAAACGCACCTGCGTCGAAAAACGCATCAAAAAACGCATGCGTTTAAGCCGCGATTTGGTGCGTTTTTGGCTGCGTTTTGCTGCGTATTTCCAATGCATTGCATGGGGGGAAAACGCAGAAAAACGCAGGAAAGAACTGACATGTCCATTTTTTTTTTTAACTCAAAAACGCAGGTAAAAAAAAAACATGTGTGCGGACAGCAAAAATGAAAACTCAGACTTTGCTGGGGAAGCAAAGTCCTGCAGTTTTGAGGCCAAAAACGCACCCGAAAAACGCACTGTGCGCACATAGCCTTACTGCCCCTATGTACAAGAATATAACTACTATAATACTGCCCCCTATGTACAAGAATATAACTACTATAATACTGCCCCCTATATACAAGAATATAACTACTATAATACTGCCCCTATGTACAAGAATATAACTACTATAATACTGCCCCTATGTACAAGAATATAACTACTATAATACTGCCCCTATGTACAAGAATATAACTACTATAATACTGCCCTCTATGTACAAGAATATAACTACTATAATACTGCCTCCTATGTACAAGAAGATAACTACTATAATACTGCCCCCTATTTACAAGAAGATAACTACTATAATACTGCCCCTATGTACAAGAATATAACTACTATAATACTGCCCCTATGTACAAGAATATAACTACTATAATACTGCCCCTATGTACAAGAATATAACTACTATAATACTGCCCCTATGTACAAGAATATAACTACTATAATACTGCCTCCTATGTACAAGAATATAACTACTATAATACTGCCTCCTATGTACAAGAATATAACTACTATAATACTGCCTCTATGTACAAGAATATAACTACTATAATACTGCCCCCTATATACAAGAATATAACTACTATAATACTGCCCCCTATTTACAAGAAGATAACTACTATAATACTGCCTCCTATGTACAAGAATATAACTACTATAATACTGCCTCCTATGTACAAGAATATAACTACTATAATACTGCCTCCTATGTACAAGAATATAACTACTATAATACTGCCCCCTATATACAAGAATATAACTACTATAATACTGCCCCCTATTTACAAGAAGATAACTACTATAATACTGCCTCCTATGTACAAGAATATAACTACTATAATACTGCCTCCTATGTACAAGAATATTACTACTATAATACTGCCCCTATGTACAAGAATATAACTACTATAATACTGCCTCCTATGTACAAGAATATAACTACTATAATACTGCCTCCTATGTACAAGAATATAACTACTACAATACTGCTCCTATGTACAAGAATATAACTACTATAATACTGCTCCTATGTACAAGAATATAACTACTATAATACTGCTCCTATGTACAAGAATATAACTACTATAATACTGCCCCTATGTACAAGAATATAACTACTATAATACTGCCCCCTATGTACAAGAATATAACTACTATAATACTGCTCCTATGTACAAGAATATAACTACTATAATACTGTCCCTATGTACAAGAATATAACTACTATAATACTGCCCCCTATGTACAAGAATATAACTACTATAATACTGCCCCCTATGTACAAGAATATAACTACTATAATACTGCTCCTATGTACAAGAATATAACTACTATAATACTGTCCCTATGTACAAGAATATAACCACTATAATACTGCCCCTATGTACAAGAATATAACCACTATAATACTGCCCCTATGTACAAGAATATAACTACTATAATACTGCTCCTATGTACAAGAATATAACTACTATAATACTGCCCCCTATGTACAAGAATATAACTACTATAATACTGCCCCCTATGTACAAGAATATAACTACTATAATACTGCTCCTATGTACAAGAATATAACTACTATAATACTGCCCCCTATGTACAAGAATATAACTACTATAATACTGCCCCTATGTACAAGAATATAACTACTATAATACTGCCCCTATGTACAAGAATATAACTGCTATAATACTGCTATGTAGAAGAATATATAAGTAAAAGGTGCGTCTTTGCACACAGAAGGCTGGTATTAGCGGTTCACGCCCTCTGATAAGAGTGAAGTAAGTGACTCATTGACCTGGTTAAGGCTCAAAACAAATGAAAGCTGAGATTAGGGTCCATAGTGGCAGCACACAGAACCGCGGCTCAGAAGACTTGCTGCTATAGTCCGTGTAATGGACGACGTCCCCCACTCTTTGTTATGCATTTTCTGCTTTGGCTGTTCAGACACCGGTGCGTTTTTGGTTGTCCTTACTCCGGTGAGCGGCCATAGTGCGAGGTTTAGAAGCGTAGGGGACGTCATGTAGAAAATTACTGGCAACGGGCAGGATGATCGGGTCAGCTGAAAATGCTAAAAACAGTCATCAGACCGATCAAACCTTACATACAATAGATGTGGAAAGTTAGGTTTCTCACATTATCTGACCAAAATTACTATGTAGCCCCGGCCTAAAGGCCCAGTCACACTAAACAACTTACCAGCGATCCCAACAACGACACAACCTGATAGGGATCGCTGGTAAGTTGCTAGGAGGTTGCTGGTGAGATGTCACACTAAGCGACGCTCCAGCGATCCCACCAGCAACCTGACCTGGCAGGGATCGCTGGAGCGTCGCTACACGTGGAAGCATGCTGCACTTGGTAACTAAGGTAAATGTCGGGTAACCAACCCGATATTTACCTTTGTTACCAGCGCACACCGCTTAGCACTGGCACCCTGCACACCTAGCCACAGTACACATCGGGTTAATTAGCCGATGTATACTCTGCTACGTGTGCAGGCGGCAGGGAGCCGGCTTCTGCGGACGCTGGTAACCACGGTAAACATCGGGTAACCAAGAAGCCCTTCCCTTGGTTACCAGATATTTACCTTAGTTACCAGCGTCCGCCGCTCTCACACTGCCAGTGTCGGCTCCCTGTTCCCTGCACATTCAGTTGTTGCTGTCACACACAGCGATCTGCGCTTCACAGCGGGGGAGCAACAACTAAAAAATGGCCCAGGACATTCAGCAACAACCAACGACCTCACAGCAGGGGCCAGGGTGTTGCTGGATGTCTCACACAACATCGCTAGCAAGTCGTGCCTCAGCAGCCATGTTGCTTAGTGTGACGGTACCTTAAGTCTAAAATGGAGAATATTTTTTTTCCTACCATAATATGCGTATAGGCGTGTGTGCGTGCATGTGCTTCAAAGCACTAACATTGGGAAAAGTGCTGTATAGAAAATCTAGTTTAATATATATAAAATTATATAGCATCTAAAATTGGTATTTCTAATATTTATGATACAAAATTAAAAAAATTATATATAAAATAAATTAATTCAGAATTATGAGTAATATGGGGAAAAAACCATTATATTCATTTTTTCTATACAAAAACACAAAAGCAAATGAAAAAAAATATAATAATTATATATCTATACACACATCTCTCTAATAGATATATAATCTCTATACACACATCTCTATGTATGTGTGTATGTATGTGTGTATGTATGTGTGTATGTATGTGTGTATGTATGTGTGTATGTATGTGTGTATGTATGTGTGTATGTATGTGTGTATGTATGTGTGTATGTGTGTGTATGTGTGTGTATGTGTGTGTATGTGTGTGTATGTGTGTGTATGTGTGTGTATGTGTGTGTATGTGTGTGTATGTGTGTGTATGTGTGTGTATGTGTGTGTGTGTGTGTGTGTGTGTGTGTGTGTGTGTGTGTGTGTGTGTGTGTGTGTGTGTGTGTGTGTGTGTGTGTGTGTGTGTGTGTGTGTGTGTGTGTGTGTGTGTGTGTGTGTGTGTGTGTGTGTGTGTGTGTGTGTGTGTGTGTGTGTGTATGTATGTATGTATGTATGTATGTATGTATGTATGTATGTATGTATGTGTGTGTGTGTGTGTGTGTGTGTGTGTGTGTGTGTGTGTATATGTATATGTATGTGTGTGTAATATATGTAGATATATATATATATATATATATATATATATATATATATATATATATATATATATATATATATATAAGATTACAATATATAGAAACTTTTTTTTATCATTTTAATCAAATATTTATTCTAATACAGTAAATGGAATGCAATAACATTATTTATACATAAATATAAAATAATCATTAAAAAAAATATAATGTAATATCAAATATATGTTGGTGAAAAAATGTTTTTCATACAGAAAGTAAGAAGAAAAAAAAAAGGGGAAAAAGAAAAAAAGGAGAACTCCTCCCACACTTTCTGCAGTGTCCACCACTGTGCAAATAATCCATATACAGTATATGCACTGGAAGAAGATGCTGAAGTTGGTTTCTTATTCGGCAATTTAGTTTTTTCAGTTTTTTATGCATTTATCAACAAAAATGACACATCACAATAATAAAATACAATGCACTGATGAGCCCTAATATACATACACTCAAAACCAGCTGCGAAAATTATAAAACTGGCAAAAAAATGGGCATCAAAGTGGGCACCAAAGTATGTTAGTGAAAGGGTTAAATGGCTTTGGGCCACTGATCTAACACCACAATTACCTATCTAGTGATGCCTCTAATCAAACTCAAGTGTCTCCAGCCTGGCCCAAACAGGTTCTGGGCATCAGAACTGGCATCAAAGTGGGCAAAACCCCAGTTTTCACAGATTTGAATAAGTAACCAGTGTTTTTGAGGGGTTAAATGGCTTTGGGCCACTGATCTCACACCACATTTACATACCTAGTGCTGCCACACATCAAATTCAGATCACTGAATGCCCAGAACCTGTTTGGGCCAGGCTGGAGTGATCTGAATTTGATGTGTGGCATCACTAGGTATGTAAATGTGGTGTGAGATCAGTGGCCCAAAGCCATTTAACCCCTCAAAAACATCAGTTACTTATTCAAATCTGTGAAAACTGGGGTTTTGCCCACTTTGATGCCAGTTCTGATGCCCAGAACCTGTTTGGGCCAGGCTGGAGTGACCTGAATTTGATGTGGGACATCCCTAGGTATGTAAATGTGGTGTGAGATCAGTGGCCCAAAGCCATTTAACCCCTCAAAAACACTGGTTACTTATTCAAATCTGTGAAAATTGGCTGTGTGCCCACTTTGATGCCAGTTCTGATGCCCAGAACCCCTTTGGGCCAGGCTGGAGACACTTGAGTTTGATTAGAGGCATCACTAGATAGGCAATTGTGGTGTTAGATCAGTGGCCCAAAGCCATTTAACCCTTTCACTAACATACTTTGGTGCCCACTTTGATGCCCATTTTTTTGCCAGTTTTATAATTTTTGCAGCTGGTTTTGAGTGTATGTATATTAGGGCTCATCAGTGCATTGTATTTTATTATTGTGATGTGTCATTTTTGTTGATAAATGCATAAAAAACTGAAAAAACTAAATTGCCGAATAAGAAACTGACGAATAAGAAACCAACTTCAGCATCGTCACTGGAAGACACAGGCAGAAAAGGGTCTCCTTTACAAGAGTATGGGCCCCTAATAATGCAAAACTGCACCTGCTTTTGAGGTAGAAATGGGCCCCTCAACCTCTTAGGCCCCTGGCGGCTGCAGCAAAGATATGTCCGCCCCTGAGTAAATGCCACAGTAAAATTAGGGGCAGAAAAGAGGCTAAATAAGTGTTTTATGGTGTCTTATATCCCAAAAAAAAAGTAGAGTAGAAAAAAATTAAAAAGTCATATGGACACAACAAACTACAGCTTAAGCCACACACGCAACTCCCGCCATTGCCTGACTGCAGACACAAGGCTCTGTCCCCGTCACTCGCCTCACACATCACCAATCACACGCGGAACAAACAAAAGAAAGCACTTCCACCATCTTGCTACACCCACTGCTCCACGTGTCTACGTGCACCCGGAAGTGCGCGGTCACCATCTTGCTACACCCTTCACAGAGCGATGACCTCTCTGAAGGCCATTCCTGCTCCTCACGGCAGCGGCCACTCACACACGGGCTGAGCGCGGCCCGGGACTGTCGGCGGAGTCTTACTTACGGTGCGGCCGCTTCCCCCGACATTTCTTTTGAACAAACATGATCTGCGGTCCGCTTCCGGGAGCATTAGGCTGGGCTTTATAAAGATGATGAGAACTACAGCTCCCGGCACGCATCAGTAGGCCAGTGTCGGTGACGTCATGCGAGAGACGGTTACTAGAGGAAAAGGAGCGGTCACGTGTCTGTCTCCAGCACAGCAGACATTTTGTTGACGTTTTATTACTGTTGTTCTTTTTCTTAGCTTTCTTTTTTAATAAAGAATCAAGGGCTAATCCTCATGTACTGCAAAGGGCCCTTATACTGTTCTTTCACAGGGGTCCTTTTCGGCTGTGCCCCCTCCTGGGCACCTTACAACATGCTCCTCTTCACTTTTGTCCCTTTTAAAAAAAATAAAAAATAAAAAAAAAATTGTTGATATCAGGGCTCCCAGTTGCAGTTTGTATCACTAGCATATGCAGCGACAAAAAATATGATTTTATTTTAATGTTCTGAAAAAAATGGTTTCGTATAAACTTATTTACATATTTTTTTGCTTTATGGATTTTTTTCATACACGACTGTATGACACTATGATGCCCAGTTACACCACTAAATACGTTATTTTATTTATGTTTTAGAAAAAATGGGTTGTTAGTTTTACTTATTCTCTTGCTTTTCTATTACTATTTTTATATAAGGGTGTTTTTTTTACATTTTTATTTATGATATTTACTTGTTTTCTTACTTTTCTATTACTATATATTTTTACATTATTATTTCTATTTTATTTTTTCTATTTTATTTTTACATTATTATTTATATATTTTTTTTGCTTATTTTCTTGCTTTTCTGTTACAATATTTATATATATTTTTTTACATCATTATTTATATTTTTTTAACTTATTTTCTTTCTTTTACTATTTTTATATAGTTATTTTTATTTAGAATATTTACTTGTTTTCTTGCTTTTCTATTTTATTTTTACATTATTATTTAAATATTTTTTACTTATTTTCTTGCTTTTCTGTTATTATATTTTATATATTTTTTTACATTATTATTTATATTTTTTACTTTTTTTTCTTTTACTATTTTTATTTAATTTTTTATATTTTTATTTATAATATTTACTTGTTTTCTTGATTTTCTATTAGTTTTTTTTACATTATTTTTTTTTACTTATTTTCTTGTTTTTGTATTACTTTTTTATATTTTCCTACATTATTTATATTTTTTTTACTTATTTTCTTGCTTTTCTATTACTATTTTTATATGTTTTTTTTTAAATTTGTATTTATAATATTGACTTGTTTTCTTGTTTTTCTATTTTATTTTTACATTATTGTTTAATAATGTAAAAAATATATAAAAATATAGTAATAGAAAAGCGAGAAAATAACTAAAAAATATTTTTACATTATTTATATTTGTTACTTATTTTCTGTTCTTTTGCTATTTTTATATACTTTTTTATATTATTTACTCGTTTTCTTGCTTCTCCAATACCATATTTTACATTATTTATATTTTTTTTTTACTTATTTTCTTGTTTTTTGTATTACTTTTTTATATTTTCCTACATTATTTATATTTTTTTACTTATTTTCTAGCTTTTCTATTACTATTTTTATATGTTTTTTTTAAATTTGTATTTATAATATTGACTTGTTTTCTTGTTTTTCTGTTTTATTTTTACATTATTGTTTAATAATGTAAAAAATAAATAAAAATATAGTAATAGAAAAGCGAGAAAATAACTAAAAAATATTTTTACATTATTTATATTTGTTACTTATTTTCTGTTCTTTTGCTATTTTTATATACTTTTTTATATTATTTACTCGTTTTCTTGCTTCTCCAATACCATATTTTACATTATTTATATTTTTTTTTTACTTATTTTCTTGTTTTTTGTATTACTTTTTTATATTTTCCTACATTATTTATATTTTTTTACTTATTTTCTAGCTTTTCTATTACTATTTTTATATGTTTTTTTTAAATTTGTATTTATAATATTGACTTGTTTTCTTGTTTTTCTGTTTTATTTTTACATTATTGTTTAATAATGTAAAAAATAAATAAAAATATAGTAATAGAAAAGCGAGAAAATAACTAAAAAATATTTTTACATTATTTATATTTGTTACTTATTTTCTGTTCTTTTGCTATTTTTATATACTTTTTTATATTATTTACTAGTTTTCTTGCTTTTCCAATACCATATTTTACATTATTTATATTTTTTTTTTACTTATTTTCTTGTTTTTTGTATTACTTTTTTATATATTCCTACATTATTTATATATTTTTTACTTATTTTCTTGCTTTTCTATTACTATTTTTATGTTTTTTTTAAATTTGTATTTATAATATTGACTTGTTTTCTTGTTTTTCTATTTTATTTTTACATTATTGTTTAATAATGTAAAAAATAAATAAAAATATAGTAATAGAAAAGCGAGAAAATAAGTAAAAAATATTTTTACATTATTTATATTTGTTACTTATTTTCTGTTTTTTTTTTGCTATTTTTGTATACTTTTTTATATTATTTACTCGTTTTCTTGCTTTTCCAATACCATATTTTACATTATTTATATTTTTTACTTATTTTCTTCCTTTTCTATTACTATTTTTTAACATTATAATTTTTATCTATTTTATTGCTTTTATTTTTTTTTTTTTACATTATTATTTATAATTGTATTTATTTTCTTGCTTTTCTATTACTACTTTTATGTATATTGTTCATATTTTTTTACGTTATTTATAATTTTTACTTCTTATTTTCTTGCTTTTCTATTACTATTTTTTATATATTTTTTACATTTTTATTTATATATTTCTTTATTTATTTTCTTACTTTTCTTTCACTATTTTTTTACACTATTATTTATAATTTTAGTTATTTTCTTGCTTTTCTATTACTATTTTTTTTACATTCTTATTTCTATTTTTTTTACTTATTTTCTTGCTTTTCTATTGCAATTTTTAATATTTTTTACATTATTATATTTTTAACTTATTTCATGCTTTTCTATTCATATTTTTATTATATATATATATATATTTATATTTATTTTTTTTTCCAAAACTTTTTATTAAGTTTCCAATTTTTTATAAACATAACAAGATATTCATGGTTACACAAGGCAAAACATTTGTCTGACAATATGTGACATAATAGGGTGCAATGCCCCAACTTGATATTTTAAACTGTTTATCTGTTTGATATGGTCTCTATTAAACCAAGGCAAAAGTACTAAGAAATAACATACGCAACACAAGTCAATTAAAATCATTAAACCCCTGTGCCAACCCCGAATGCTTCCAAATATATATATTTTTACAATAATATTTATATTTTTTTCCTTATTTTGTTGCTTTTTTATTACTAACTTTTTCTACATTATTATTTTTATTACAATGTAGTGATCTCCTTTGAAGCCCATCCACAGGCTATGCTTCATAGGTGTACAAATATAGGGCGGTTTAATTGACACCCCCCCTACAGCTCCCATGAGAGTTCCAACAACCATGAACCATGTACAGATATCACTGGTGATCGGGGACCATCCGAATCTTCTGCTTTACCCCATTCAGATAAACAAGGTCCTGCACCCTCAAACCTAAGGAGGTGACAACTTCTCATGTAGTTCTCAAACCAACAACATAAAATGTCTAATGTCTGAGACCCCAGCAATATCAGGGTTCCCCATACACACATATACATATGCTCATTTGGCACTGGTATGAATAGGCAGAATAGAAACATTGGAAATATGGCAGCTGGAAAATCTGTACAACTTTCAGAGCGGTGTCTGCCTGTTTATATATTATTCTTGTACATAGGGGCAGTATTATAGTAGTTATATTCTTGTACATAGGGGCAGTATTATAGTAGTTATATCCTTGTACAAAGGAGCAGTATTATAGTAGTTATATTCTTGTACATAGGGGCAGTATTATAGTAGTTATATTCTTGTATATAGGGGGCAGTATTATAGTAGTTATATTCTTGTACATAGGGGCAGTATTATAGTAGTTATATTCTTGTACATAGGGGTCAGTATTATAGTAGTTATATTCTTGTACATAGGGGGCAGTATTATAGTAGTTATATTCTTGTACATAGGGGCAGTATTATAGTAGTTATATTCTTGTATATAGGGGGCAGTATTATAGTAGTTATATTCTTGTACATAAGGGCAGTATTATAGTAGTTATATTCTTGTACATAGGGGCAGTATTATAGTAGTTATATTCTTGTACATAGGAGCAGTATTATAGTAGTTATATTCTTGTACATAGGGGCAGTATTATAGTAGTTATATTCTTGTACATAGGGGGCAGTATTATAGTAGTTATATTCCTATACATAGAGGCAGTATTATAGTAGTTATATTCTTGTACAAAGGGGCAGTATTATGGTAGTTATATTCTTGTACATAGGAGCAGTATTATAGTAGTTATATTCTTGTACATAGGGGGCAGTATTATAGTAGTTATATTCTTGTACATAGGGGCAGTATTATAGTAGTTATATTCTTGTACATAGGGGCAGTATTATAGTAGTTATATTCTTGTACATAGGGGCAGTATTATAGTAGTTATATTCTTGTACATAGGGGGCAGTATTATAGTAGTTATATTCTAGTACATAGGGGCAGTATTATAGTAGTTATATTCTTGTACATAGGGAGCAGTATTATAGTAGTTACATTCTTGTACATAGGGGCAGTATTATAGTAGTTATATTCTTGTACATAGAGGGCAGTATTATAGTAGTTATATTCTTGTACATAGCGGGCAGTATTATAGTAGTTATATTCTTGTACATAGGGGGCAGTATTATAGTAGTTATATTCTTGTACATAGGAGCAGTATTATAGTAGTTATATTCTTGTACATAGGGGCAGTATTATAGTAGTTATATTCTTGTACATAGGGGCAGTATTATAGTAGTTATATTCTTGTACATCGGAGCAGTATGATAGTAGTTATATTCTTGTACATAGGCGGCAGTATTATCGTAGTTATATTCTTGTACATAGGAGCAGTATTATAGTAGTTATATTCTTGTACATAGGGGGCAGTATTATAGTAGTTATATTCTTGTACATAGGGGGCAGTATTATAGTAGTTATATTCTTGTACATAGGGGCAGTATTATAGTAGTTATATTCTTGTACATAGGGGCAGTATTATAGTAGTTATATTCTTGTATATAGAGGGCAGTATTATAGTAGTTGTATTCTTGTACATAGGGGGCAGTATTATAGTAGTTATATTCTTGTACATAGGAGCAGTATTATAGTAGTTATATTCTTGTACATAGGGGCAGTATTATAGTAGTTATATTCTTGTACATAGGGGCAGTATTATAGTAGTTATATTCTTGTACATCGGAGCAGTATGATAGTAGTTATATTCTTGTACATAGGCGGCAGTATTATCGTAGTTATATTCTTGTACATAGGAGCAGTATTATAGTAGTTATATTCTTGTACATAGGGGGCAGTATTATAGTAGTTATATTCTTGTACATAGGGGGCAGTATTATAGTAGTTATATTCTTGTACATAGGGGCAGTATTATAGTAGTTATATTCTTGTACATAGGGGCAGTATTATAGTAGTTATATTCTTGTATATAGAGGGCAGTATTATAGTAGTTGTATTCTTGTACATAGGGGGCAGTATTATAGTAGTTATATTCTTGTACATAGGAGCAGTATTATAGTAGTTATATTCTTGTACATAGGGGCAGTATTATAGTAGTTATATTCTTGTACATAGGGGCAGTATTATAGTAGTTATATTCTTGTACATAGGGCGCAGTATTATAGTAGTTATATTCTTGTACTTATGTGCAGTATTATAGTAGTTATATTCTTGTATATAGGACAGTATTATAGTAGTTATATTCTGGTACATAGGGGCAGTATTATAGTAGTTATATTCTTGTACATAGGAGGCAGTATTATAGTAGTTATATTCTTGTACATAGGGGCAGTATTATAGTAGTTATATTCTTGTACATAGGAGGCAATATTATAGTAGTTATATTCTTGTACATAGGGGCAGTATTATAGTAGTTATATTCTTGTACATAGGGGCAGTATTATAGTTGTTATATTCTTGTACATAGGAGCAGTAGTATAGTAGTTATATTCTTGTACATAGGGCGCAGTATTATACTAGTTATATTCTTGTACATAAGGGCAGTATTAAAGTAGTTATATTCTTGTACATATGGGCAGTATTATAGTAGTTATATTCTTGTATATAGGGGGCAGTATTATAGTAGTTATATTCTTATACATAGGGGCAGTATTATAGTTGTTATATTCTTGTACATCGGAGCAGTATTATAGTAGTTATATTCTTGTACATAGGGGCAGTATTATAGTAGTTATATTCTTGTGTATAGGGGCAGTATTATAGTAGTTATATTCTTGTACATAGGGGGCAGTATTATAGTAGTTATATTCTTGTACATAGGGGGCAGTATTATAGTAGTTATATTCTTGTACATAGGGGCAGTATTATAGTAGTTATATTATTGTACATATGGGGCAGTTTTATAGCAGTTATAGTGCCTTGCGAAAGTATTCAGCCCCCTTGATTTTTTTTCAACCTTTTCCCACATTTCAGGCTTCAAACATAAAGATAAAAGTGTTAATGTTCTGGTGAAGAATCAACAACAAGTGACACAATTGTGAAGTTGAACGATATTTATTGCTTATTTTAAAATTTTATAAAAAATAAATAACTGAAAATTGGGGCGTGCAATATTATTCATCCCCTGTAAGTTAATACTTTGTAGCGCCCCCTTTTGCTGCGATTACAGCTGCAGTCTCTTGGGGTATGTGTCTATCAGTTTTGCACATGGACAGGCTGAAATTCTCGCCCATTCTTCCTTTGTAAACAGCTGGAGCTGAGTGAGGTTGGATGGAGGCGTTTGTGAACAGCGGTTTTCAGCTCTTTCCACAGATTCTCGATTGGGTTCAGGTCTGGACTGTGACTTGGCCATTCTAACACCTGGATACGGTTATTTGGGAACCATTCCATTGTAGATTTTGCTTTATGTTTGGGATCATTGTCTTATTGGAAGACAAATCTCCGTCCCAGTCTCAGGTCTTTTGCAGACTCCAACAGGTTTTCTTCAAGAATGATCCTGTATTTGGCTCCATCCATCTTCCCATCAATTTTAACCATCTTCCCTGTCCCTGCTGAAGAAAAGCAGGCCCAAACCATGATGCTGCCTCCACCATGTTTGACATTGGGGATGGTGTGTTTAAGGGGGATGAGCTGTGTTGCTTGTACACCAAACATATCGTTTGGCATTGTGCCCAAAAAGTTAAATTTTAGTTTCATCTGAGCAGAGCACCTTCTTCCACATGTTTGGGGTCTCCAGGGGCTTGTGGCAAACTTTAAATGACACTTTTTATGGATATCTTTGAGAAATGTCTTTCTCCTTGCCACTCTTCCATAAAGGCCAGAATTGTGCAGTGTACAACTGATTGTTGTCCTATGGACAGACTCTCCCTCCTCAGCTGTAGATCTCTGCAGATCATCCAGAGGGATCATGGG
This sequence comes from Anomaloglossus baeobatrachus, assembly GCF_048569485.1. Lineage (NCBI taxonomy): Eukaryota > Metazoa > Chordata > Amphibia > Anura > Aromobatidae > Anomaloglossus > Anomaloglossus baeobatrachus. Next base: position 34,471,098 of record NC_134363.1, on the reverse strand, counting down.
CCTCTTGGCTGCATCTGATCAGTCTTCTCCTTGTGTGAGATGAAAGTTGCTGCACTGAAAGTAAAGGGGATGAATAATATTGCACGCCCCAATTTTCAGTTTATTATTTTTTACAAAAGTGTAAAATAAGCAATAAATTTCATTCAACTTCACAATTGTGACACACTTGTTGTTGATTCTTCACCAGAACATTAACATAATTATCTTTTTGTTTGAAGCCTGAAATGTGGGAAAAGGTAGAAAAATTCAAGGGGGCCGAATACTTTCACAAGGCACTGTATATTCTTGTTTATAGGGGGCAGTATTATAGTAGTTATATTCTTGTACATAGGGGCAGTATTATAGCAGTTATATTCTTGTACATAGGGGGCAGTATTATAGCAGTTATATTCTTGTACATAGGGGGCAGTATTATAGTAGTTATATTCTTGTACATAGGGGCAGTATTATAGCAGTTATATTCTTGTACATAGGGGGCAGTATTATAGTAGTTATATTCTTGTACATAGGGGCAGTATTATAGTAGTGATATTCTTGTACATAGGGGACAGTATATAGTAGTTATATTCTTGTACATAGGGGCAGTATTATAGTAGTTATATTCTTGTACATAGGGGGCAGTATTATAGTAGTTATATTCTTGTACATAGGGGCAGTATTATAGTAGTTATATTCTTGTACATAGGGGGCAGTATTATAGTAGTTATATTCTTGTACATAGGGGCAGTATTATAGTAGTTATATTCTTGTACATAGGGGCAGTATTATAGTAGATATATTCTTGTACATAGGGGGCAATATTATAGTAGTTATATTCTTGTACATAGGGGGCAGTATTATAGTAGTTATATTCTTGTACATAGGGGCAGTATTATAGTAGTTATATTCTTGTACATAGGGGGCAGTATTATAGTAGTTATATTCTTGTACATAGGGGGCAGTATTATAGTAGTTATATTCTTGTACATAGGGGGGGCAGTATTATAGTAGTTATATTCTTGTACATAGGGGGCAGTATTATAGTAGTTATATTCTTGTATATAGGGGCAGTATTATAGTAGTTATATTCTTGTACATAGGGGGCAGTATTATAGTAGTTATATTCTTGTACATAGGGGCAGTATTATAGTAGTTATATTCTTGTACATAGGGGCAGTATTATAGTAGTTATATTCTTGTACATAGGGGCAGTATTATAGTAGTTATATTCTTGTACATAGGGGCAGTATTATAGTATTTATATTCTGTGCATAGGTGCAGTATTATAGTAGTTATATTCTTGTACATAGGGGCAGTATTATAGTAGTTATATTCTTGTACATAGGGGCAGTATTATAGTAGTTATATTCTTGTATATAGGGAGCACTATTATAGTATTTATATTCTGTACATAGGTGCAGTATTATAGTAATTATATTCTTGTACATAGGGGGCAGCATTATAGTATTTATATTCTTGTACATAGGGGCAGTATTACAGTAGTTATATTCTTGTACATAGGGGCAGTATTATAGTAGTTATATTCTTGTACATAGGGGGCAGTATTATAGTAGTTATATTCTTGTACATAGGGGCAGTATTATAGTAGTTATATTCTTGTACATAGGGGACAGTATTATAGTAGTTATATTCTTGTACATAGGGGGCAATATTATAGTAGTTATATTCTTGTACATAGGGGTCAGTATTATAGTAGTTATATTCTTGTACATAGGGGGCAATATTATAGTAGTTATATTCTTGTACATAGGGGCAGTATTATAGTAGTTATATTCTTGTACATAGGGGCAGTATTATAGTAGTTATATTCTTGTACATAGGGGGCAGTATTATAGTAGTTATATTCTTGTACATAGGGGCAGTATTATAGTAGTTATATTCTTGTACATAGGGGCAGTATTATAGTAGTTATATTCTTGTACATAGGGGGCAGTATTATAGTAGTTATATTTCTGTACATAGGTGGCAGTATTATAGTAGATGTATTCTTGTACATAGGGGGCAGTATTATAGCAGTTATATTGTATTATTATTGTATTTAGTGCTGTGTAGGAAGGGTGTCATAGTACTTACATTCCTGTCCATAGGGGGCAGTATGAGGCTATAGTCACACATAACAAGAATTCTCATACAGAAACTATTTTGCATGTGTTTTGTTACATGTACCCATTCAGACTTTGCAATTTCCAGAATATTTGGGATATTAGTTGCTGCAGTATTGCTTTTTTTTATTATTATTTAACCCCTTGGAGCACACCATTTCTTTTGCAGATTTTCTGAGCTGAATCCTTGATCTTGCCATAATTCCATTTTCGGTAGTCTTTGGGGTGGTTCTAGGATTTCGGCAGAGCTGCACTTTTTGTACTATTCATTCTCCCGTATCGCGTTCGATTACCCATTCATATCGTACAATGAACCCCGCAAACTTCCGCGAATCACCGGTGACAAAGCTCTCATCTCAGCTTGCGAACAGGTTAATGATAATAGGTGCAGGATCACCGCCATCTACCCCCCTTTGTTGTGATAGTAAGAACTTCGCCCTCCCACGGGCCCCGGAAAAATAAAGCAGCACATGCTGCAATTGTTGCATAAGCCTGATTGCTCATGGGGAAGGCAGTCGTGGGATTTGGAGCAGAGTCTGAAGGGAGAGGGTTGTGTTACGAGAGAGGTCGCTGCGGATAAAATCTGTCCTCTCGAGTTAGAACGTGGCAGGACCCTTGAAAAACGGAAATGGATACAGAAGATGCAATAGAGACTTAAAGGGGAGTTGCCACCTCCAAAAACAATTTTTATTTTTTTACTTAAATGTGTATATTTAGGGCCAAATTTCATTTTTGCAATTCGGTTTCATTAAAAATTTTGCACCGTTTAGATTTTACAGGATCTTTGTTACCCTGAACATTTAGCTTTAATGTGTTTTTTACTTACAAATTAGCGGAGAGCCTTTATAAAAAATAATAAGTAAAAGACATGAAAGAGGTAGAAACTCACCCATTAGACAGTCAGAATGAGCCTACTGACACATCCTCAGTTAACTCATTCTGAAGCTAGCAAATAGGCTGATCAACGCAGAGCCTACAAAAGGCAAATGATGCAAAATTTTTAATGCAAACCAATTACAAAAATGATTTACGGACAACAATACATGCATTTATGGGGCAAAAACCACATCCCAAAAAAAAAAAAAGTGGATAACCCCTAACAA